>NC_068400.1:5671090-5717180 GCF_023724105.1 Carassius gibelio
AATAGTGACGTTAGGTTTAGGGGTGGGGTTGGGTAAGGGCGATCATTTAGATTGCATGATTCAGAAACACCCAGCAGTTTAAAAACACCCACATGGTGATAAACGCCCACTTTTGCTTAAGTCTCCAGGGTGGACACCTCATTTGGTCAGTTTGACTCGAGGCACACCTTTTGTTTTAACATATGCCCCGCCCCCTACTTTCTACTATTGTGAAGCTTGAAGCGAGCCCTGTCAGTCAAACACAGCGAGACCCGCCCATTTCGTATCCTTAACCCTTTCTTTATTTCGAAATTGTTTATATTATGAATGGGCAAAACTGCAGGCTGTTTGGAGCAATTTACAATACGCAAGATAACATTAAGTGTAAAATGAATAACAAATAGTTCCTGTGTGTGTGTGTGTGTGTGTGTGTGTGTGTGTGTTCAAGCACTTGGTGAATAAAACGCATTCTAATTTTTATAAATGTTCTAAATGTTATGTAAAAACAATAGAAGTAATATAAATTGCAATAAATTATGCATAAGTAAAATAAAATACATTATTTTAATAAGAAACAAAGCAACAAAAGGTAAGACATTTTAAACATTTTTTTTTTCTACATTTCAAAATCGAAGGTTGTATTTTGAGAGTTGTAATGTTCCATTGACCATGGCGTGGTGCAACTATTTGTCGCTGTATTAATCTAGTTTTAATCCGGAGGGGGGAAAAATGGAATTAAAATGAAAATAAATATTACAAAATAAATAAATATGTGTGTAAATACATGATTACAGTAGACTTATTTTTTTCGAATGCAACAAATACGAAGGTGACTAGCAGGATCAAAACGGATTGTTTGATTAAAGAAATCTGATCAAAAGTAGAATATGCTATATAATGACGTGGTAAGGCTAATGTCCTCGTCACTCTAATAATCCGGGTTTAATCCATAGACAGTAAAATAAAGGGTTTAATCAGATTAATTAAAGGGCACAGAAATAAAGATTATAGCAAGGGATCAAAAGTAAAACGCGTCAAGTTAATTATAGGCTAGTCTATTATGCACATGAGTAAATTTTGATAACCTCATAATCAGGAAGGGACAACACTGAAAAAAGTTCATTTAAGATTAGCATGTACGACCTTTAGTACAGCTGTTGGCATTTACAGCCACAATGGGTTGTAGTAGGTACTGCACGTCCAGTTAATTATTTCAAAGATGCCTTAACATATGTTCAATGCAATTATTTTATGCTATCACGAACCGAGTGCAAAGTCCAAAAATAACATGGTTTATCATTTACAGTAATACAGCCTTAATAACAAGTAATACATATAAATGCTTTCTGTGCATCTATCTAATATAAAGTAACAGGAAGGCTGTTTATTAAATGTCCTTTATCCTTTTGGTTTAATACATACTGCAGCTGGAGTGTTGTTTCCATTAGATATAATTTAATCAATTTAGTTTCCGATAAAATATTTCTTTCATTTTAACTAGAGCTCATTTTTCTATTTCTCTTTAGAAATTATACATTTAAGAAAACGTTTCACTACATCAGTAAGGATATGTATGTAATGAATTTTGAACTAGCTGCTCTTTAATGATACAACTCTCATAAAACATTTTTTAAATGATAACTTAATGAAACTGCATGGTTTGTCCTGTTTGGAGCTCCTATAACGAGACAAATTAGAAGGAATGCAGGATTAATTACATCTATAGTGCCATCTAGTGATTATTATTGGACGTACGTGTTTTTTTTTTTTTTTACACATTGGCTTATTTAGAATTTTCTTCTCAAAAACATCAAACATCGTACTAGCTTTTCTTAATAAAGAATTACATTTAGGTCACTTCAAGGCATGGTCAATAACAAACCAAGGAAGATCAAGAGTGTTGAATATTGATGGTTTATTTACAACTGTACAAACAACAATACAATGTATTAACACAGATAAAGCAACATTTACAGTATTCAGAATTCTAGACCAAATCTCTCTTAGCACTTAAGGACAATAATAATAATAATCAAAATTGCACATTATTTTTAGCATTATTTTTGATGCCATGTTTGCATGTTTGAACCTGTGAAAATACAAAATAAAAAAATAAATAGTTCACAATGATTATGCAGTTTACAATGATTCGCTCCTCCTGGTTTGAATGATACCTGCAGAAGTCCTTTTAATTCGTTCGCATAAGTCCATTGACATGTGTGCGTACAGTTTGTCCTTTAATTGACACGACAAGCACGAATCATGAGCAGCTGCAGAAGGATGAACAGTGGGGAAACAATAAGCCCGAACCACAAATCACTTTGTGCCTGGTTCTGTTCAGCCAATTTCTGGCATAGCAGCACCTCACACACCAGCTTGAGGCTGAGCAAAGTAAGCACCCACAGCAATCGCAGCACAGCCAGCCGCTTCTCTCCTTCTTGATAGAGGCGGATGGACACAATGGCTGTGAAGTAAGTGCTGAGGCCATCAGCAGCAAACAATGGTGAGAAGACAAGCCACCAGCTCATCTCAAGAGTCTGCTTGTCCACATCCATGTGTAGGGCCACCAGCACGCTGAAGACCAGCAGTGCACTCAAGTGGAGGAACAGCTCGAATGTGGCAAAGCCCAACCATTGCACCAGCTCTCGCAGAGAGAACAGCATTATTACCTGCACCACGGAGTTTTGTTTACTAGGGGACTTAGGTCAAAACACTAGCCTAGGAAACTGGGAGTGAAGATAAACATGTAATGGGCATTCAAGTCTATGAAAAATACTCCACTGATAATCAATTCACTATTTTGGCAGTATCATGTTGTTTTGGAGATGTACTGTACCAGGTCCACCTAATGACTTCTAAAGGATTTGACTCTCTGTCAAAACCTGAAAAAGGAAGAAAAATACTTCATTATTAAGACCAAAAACAATGCAACTACAATTCAAATTTGGAAAATATTGCATGTAAAACACTTGGTACGATTGTAGACTGATAAAATCACATTGTAACGTACATGTCCCAAAAACAAGGTTGACGGTATTCTATGACTAAATGATTAACATTAACATCAATCCAGAAGCCAGTATGGTTTATTTCACTATCCTCAACATTATTGCTATTGTATCTTAAAAATTATAATCCAGGTAAACACTATGCTGATAAACATGTTGTTAGACAATTAACGTCCATCATTTTGCGGAATTGAATGTATAAACAAGCGAACTGTCGGTTAGCATATGATGACGAGTATTAAATGTGCTAATAATATACTTGGAAAAAAAAAACGTTTACCTCACAGCTATCGTTCACAGTGAAGGTGAAAGACACATATATAACAGTAAGCTACATTTTCAAAGACTCGGTAATGAACTGCTGAGTTGACAGCGGTGGATAAGCAGCTGTTAAACACACAAGCTAGCTGAGAGGACTATTTTCCATCCAATAGGAGCCCGGGTCAAATATCGCGACATTCGCGAGATCTCATATGCGAGTCGTAAGAAATATCGCGAGATCCTTAGAGGATTTTCTACGGAAGCCGAGAAAACAGAAAGAAGCAATGAATGATAGAAAAGGGACAATACTAGCATGTAACTGAATAATGATACGACGGGCGTGGCTTATCTGTTCCAGCCTTTTTTAATTAGACACTCACTAAAAACACTGTATTTTCTTTTCTATGATGCAGCATTCAAAGTTCATCGCTGAAATAAAACGTAGACATCGATATCACGTTGTATGAGGTCTTTTTCTTCGCGCTATGTAGGACTTTTGATTTAATAATAAAAAAAATAAACATTATATAAGCTTGCAGAAGGATACTTTATTTATATCTCAGATACAAGAGCATCACATTTTGAACATTTACAAGTTATATAAATATGTATAGTACAAAAACCTACTGAAAGCTAAACGAAGAATTTGGCTCTCTGAGCCATCCAGCGCCACCTGGAGGAATACAAGTTTCGTCGAACAGGAAACAGTTGACAGCTAGGAACATTCTAATCTTAAAATGAAATGTACACATTCGTTCGAGGTTCGAGGAGAAATACTTTAACGTTAGCAAGATCGGTCATTTACGGGATCCCATTAGCAGTGACCAAACACAAAGTAAGTTCATTGTTTAACCGTTTCATGATAATTCACATTTCAGTGTTTTGCTATGAAAAACTATTACGCAATAGGCATGCTTGCATATATATATAGACATCTTAGTAAGTTGAATTTATATAAATTCAGTATTAGTGTACCAATTTTTTTTTAATCGGTGTTACATGGGTTACAACAAAATTCCAAAACACATCAAAATTTTGGTAACTGATTAATCATATATAATCATATGTGTAAAATGTGATTTTCTTTAAATGTCTGCAAAGTGATAATTTCTGCACGCTTGCGTTTGTTGTATGGCTACAATGTGTCAGTCACTCTTTGCTCATTCATTCATTCATTCATTCATTCATCCATTCAGATTTCTTTTCATGAAATCAGAAGACAAAATAATTTAATTACTCCCAACCACTCTGAATGTGTCTTAATTAGTCATTTTCTTTTTTTACAGTTATTTAATGTTTTCCCCAAATCAACAGTTTGTCATTATCAGTATTTTTAGTAATGTGTAAATCAAGAAATTATTTAATAATGTTAGGCTAATAATCATTTTCATAATTATTTTAAGATCTCTAAATGTATTAAAAATTATTAGTTTTACTCCTAGAATGTAGTGAGGGTTAATGTTTAAATGAGAAAATCTACTCAGTTTCACGTTACCTGAAAACAAGCCTTAACATGCTTTCTATTGCAGTTTTTGTTTTCAGGTGGATTTTTTGTTTTAATTATCTTTTTTTTTTTTTTTTTCTTCTGGGAAACGAGACTGCATCTGATTAACAATATTTATGAATATGTAACTATGATTCATAATTCTGCAGTTATGTAGATTGTGTCAGTAAGTGTTTGTCTTCTGTTTGAATCTATAGGACGATGACACAGCCGGCAGACTCTATTTTACATAGCGGTTACTTTCACCCCATTCTGCGACACTGGCAGTCCTGTGCTTCAGACCTTAGACCAGATAACCTCATATATCCTATCTTCATTACGTAATGTCTTCTCTCTCTCTCTCTCTCTCTATATATATATATATATATATATATATATATAGTTATGTTATTATTGAACGTTTCTATTTGTTAATTTGTTGTAAATGAATAGTAATAGTTATTATGTCTCCTTCTGTATAATTTTAACAGTGACAGTCCTGATGCAGTGGAACCAATTTCAAGTCTTCCTGGTCAAGCGAGGTATCTGTGATGGGTATTGAAGAGAGAGGACTCAAATGCGAGGGCAAAATGACAGTCTTTAATCAAACAAAGGAAAGCCACAGGAAAATCCAACTAAGGAGTACAAAGATGAGAACCAAGGAAGACCCGAAGGCTGGGTTTAACTAACACAGGAAACCTCTGTGGCTGGAACGACCAGAAGGCTGGCGAGGTGGAGGCTTGACCGGGCTCAGGGGAGAGCCGGGGATCGGAGCTCGCAGAGCGGGGCGGTCGCGGCGTAGAACAGCAGGTAAGGTTCTGTGGGGTGCAATGGGTGAGCACAGAGACGTACAGGTAATGATAGCAGACAACTAACTTCACCCCGACTGGACAGGACAGGACAGGACAAGACCAATTGCTAACATGGACGCCAAAGGCAACGGCTTCATTCGGAAGTAACAATCTGACAAAGAGACACGGGAACGAGAGGGTAGAAGTAGCCCAAATAACGAGGCAGGATGAGAACCAGGTGAAGGGGAAATTATCTTAATGAGAAGTGAAGACAGCTGTGACACAGAAGCGAAGAGCGAGGGAGACAGGAGGGGATAAACCAGCAGGGGGAGACAGAGAGAGAAAAAGAGAGAGATAGAGACAGGATCATGACAAGACCATGACAGTATCATTCTTCACTGCTAAGTAGTAAAAAATATAATTGAATCTGCTATTGGATGAAAGATTCTTAGTGGATTATTAATGGAGTTTTTAAGCAAAGTATCAAGAGGATTTTAACTGGTTCAGGACATATATGAATAGTGTTTAAAATACTGTATTGTGAAATTTCATTACTTTACTTTCTATCAGTGTGCATTAAATAAGCATACACTCACCTAAAGGATTATTAGGAACACCATACTTATACTGTGTTTGACCCCTTTCGCCTTCAAAACTGCCTTAATTTTACGTGGCCTTGATTCAACAAGGTGCTGAAAGCATTCTTTAGAAATGTTGGCCCATATTGATAGGATAGCATCTTGCAGTTGATTTGTGGGATGCACATAATTTTCGTACAGTGAAATCATTGTCATGTTCAAGAAACCAATTTGAAATGATTCAAGCTTTGTGGCATGGTGCATTATCCTGCTGGAAGTAGCCATCAGAGGATGGGTACATGTTGGTCATAAAGGGATGGACATGGTCAGAAACATTGCTCAGGTAGGCCGTGGCATTTAAACGATGCCCAATTGGCACTAAGGGGCCTAAAATGTGCCAAGAAAACATCCCCCACACCATTCAATTTAGGTTAAAGGTCTAATAAAATGACAATGTGCCAGAATGCCAGAATATTTTAGCCTAAATTAAGCTGTCAGGTTAATTTGTAGTTCTTGATAAACTTTTTCTTAAAAGACACTATAAGGAAGATTATAGACAATAAGTAAACTTTTTGTTTTAAAAATATACAAGATGTTTGATGTCAAGTCAAGTCACCTTTATTTATATAGCACTTTAAACAAAATGCATTGCGTCAAAGCAACTGAACAACATTCATTAGGAAAACAGTGTGTCAATAATGCAAAATGATGGTTAAAGGCAGTTCATCATTGAATTCAGTGATGTCATCTCTGTTCAGTTAAATAGTGTCTGTGCATTTAATTGCAATCAAGTCAACAATATCGCTGTAGATAATTAATGTTAATGCAGCCTAAAAATCCTTTAACGGATTTGGATATTAAAAGCATATTAGTATGTTATGTGTAAGCCAGGTTAAAGAGATGGGTCTTTAATCTAGATTTAAACTGCAAGAGTGTGTCTGCCTCCCGAACAATGTTAGGTAGGTTATTCCAGAGTTTAGGCGCCAAATAGGAAAAGGATCTGCCGCCCGCAGTTGATTTTGATATTCTAGTTTTGATTTTGAGTTTTGAGAACGTAGCGTACGTAGAGGATTATAATGTAAAAGGAGCTCATTCAAATACTGAGGTGCAAAACCATTCAGGGCTTTATAAGTAATAAGCAATATTTTAAAATCTATACAATGTTTGATAGGGAGCCAGTGCAGTGTTGACAGGACCGGGCTAATATGGTCATACTTCCTGGTTCTAGTAAGAACTCTTGCTGCTGCATTTTGGACTAGCTGTAGTTTGTTTACTAAGCATGCAGAACAACCACCCAATAAAGCATTACAATAATCTAACCTTGAGGTCATAAATGCATGGATTAACATTTCTGCATTTGACATTGAGAGCATAGGCCGTAATTTAGATATATTTTTGAGATGGAAAAATGCAGTTTTACAAATGCTAGAAACGTGGCTTTCTAAGGAAAGATTGTGATCAAATAGCACACCTAGGTTCCTAACTGATGACGAAGAATTGACAGAGCAACCATCAAGTCTTAGACAGTGTTCTAGGTAATTACTAGCAGAGTTTTTAGGTCCTATAATTAACACCTCTGTTTTTTTCAGAATTTAGCAGTAAGAAATTACTCGTCATCCAGTTTTTTATATCGACTATGCATTCCATTAGTTTTACAAATTGGTGTGTTTCACCGGGCCATGAAGAAATATAGAGCTGAGTATCATCAGCATAACTAGTGAAAGCTAACACCATGTTTCCTGATGATATCTCCCAAGGGTAACATATAAAGTGTGAAGAGTAGCAGCCCTAGTACTGAGCCTTGCGGTACTCCATACTGCACTTGTGATAGATATGATACATCTTCATTCACTGCTACAAACTGATGGCGGTCATATAAGTACGATTTAAACCATGCTAATGCACTTCCATTAATGCCAACAAAGTGTTCAAGTCTATGCCAAAGAATGTTGTGGTCAATTGTGTCAAACGCAGCACTAAGATCCAATAAAACTAATAGAGAGATACTGTACACCCACGATCAGATGATAAGAGCAGATCATTTGTAACTCTAAGGAGAGCAGTCTCAGGACTATGATACGGTCTAAATCCTGACTGGAAATACTCAAATTTACCATTTTTCTCTAAGAAGGAATATAACTGTGAGGATACCACCTTTTCTAGTATCTTGGACAGAAAGGGGAGATTTGAGATTGGTCTATAATTAACTAGTTCTTTGGGGTCAAGTTGTGTTTTTTTGATGAGAGGCTTAATAACAGCCAATTTGAAGGTTTTGGGGACATATCCTAATGACAATAAGGAATTAATAAAAGTCAGAAGAGGATCTATGACTTCTGGAAGCACCTCTTTTAGGAGCTTAGATGGTATAGGGTCTAACATACATGTTGTTGGTTTAGATGATTTAACAAGTTTATACAATTCTTCCTCTCCTATAGTAAAGCATGAGTGAAACTGTTTCTCAGGGGGTCTATAGTGCACTGTCTGGTGTGATACTGTAGCTGACGGCTAAATGGTTGCAATTTTATCTCTAATAGTATAAATTTTAGAAGTAAAGTAGTTCATAAAGTCATTACTGCTGTGGTGTTGGGAAATGTCAACACTTGTTGATGCTTTATTTTTCGTTAATTTAGCAACTGTATTGAATTAATTCCTGGGGTTATGTTTGTTTTCTTCTAAAAGAGAAGAAAAGTAATCGGATCTAGCAGTTTTTAATGCTTTTCTGTAGGATAGGTTACTTTCCCGCCAAGCAATACGAAATACCTCTAGTTTTGTTTTCCTCCAGCTGCACTCCATTTTTCGGGCTGCTCTCTTTAGGGTGCGAGTATGCTCATAATACCATGGTGTTAAACTGTTTTCCTTAACCTTCCTTAAGCATAACGGAGCAACTTTATTTAAAGTGCTAGAAAAGAGAGAGTCCATAGTTTTTGTTACATCATCAGATGTAACAAAGATGGATGTAACAAAGATGGATGTATTTAAAGTTTGGGCTCCTGTTCTGAGATAAGCTTCAGGCAGGGTGGAGCTGGAGGTAGGCAACAAAGCACAAAGATAAACCAAGGATCCATTTATTCTCTGTGGTTATGTCCCCTTTGGATAGCACAAGTATTCATTGTCAAAGAGGTCTGGTTAGATTGTCTTCAGAATGGAGCACTGTCATTCCGGTTACTGAATACTTTCTAAAATTACTATGTGAAACAATGCACACTGTGCAGCTGTAAACATTTAGTATTAAACATAATTTTGTCATTGCAGCTGCTGTTAAGAGAACATGGGTAATATCCTGAAACTTGTGCTTAGAACTGCACTTAACCCTAGTGGGCCCTATTTTAACGATCTGAAACGCAAGTGTCAAAGCGCGAAACGCAAGTAAGTTTGTGGGCGGGTCTCGGCGCTGTTGCTATTTTCCCGGCGGGATAAATGGCTCTTGCGCCCGGCGCAAATCTAAAGTGGGTTGGTCTGAAGTAGCTTCATTATTCATAGGTGTGGTTTGGGCGTAACGTGAAATAAACCAATCAGAGCGTCATCCAACATTCCCTTTAAAAGCAGGTGCGCAAGTTCCATTATGGATTGCTATTATTATGGCGTATTTACCAGGCGCACGCCAGGAGCGGTTCACAGCCGAGGAGACTGATGTTCTTGTAAGAGCAGTGAAAGACAGAGAAGTTGTGTTGTATGGGGATGGGAGAATAATTAGCCTGAATAATTTGTAAGCTAGATTTATGCCTATTTTGTTCACATCTTCGTGGCACACCACAATGATTTCCGTCATCTCATGTCTTAATATTTTTTTAGTATAACAATTTATGATTTGCAAAAATAACTGTTGCATCTGTGTAGATAACATGAGCAAAGTGTATGCGCGTTGTGCACGCTATACATTATGGTCAAGCATGCGCCCTTAAAATAGCATAATGATCAACACGCAACGCGCCACTGACTTTAGACTAGGTTTTTTCTGGTCAGTGGCGCAATTGTTTAATGGAACAGCAAAATAGCACCAGGGATTGTTTGCGCCGGAACACGCCTCCTTTTTTGCGCTGAACTGCCCAGGGAGCGCAAGTGCATTCACTAGTTTAGCGACGTGCCTCTGTGGAGGGAAAAGCGCACTTTGCGCGGGTGCAAAATAGGAATGACACATGCGTTGGTGTACAAAGTCAATTGCGCTGGGTGCAAGATAGGGCCCAGTGTATCATACGTATATAAAAAAAACAAATGCCATTGTATTGTTAAGACATCTTAGTCAAGATATGACATATGATGTTTTTGTGTATTTTTCAGATATGGTGTAAATAAGATAGAGGGTTTACTTCGTCCCCTTGTGGACAAAGGTCTGAAGTGTGTGCTGATTTTTGGAGTTCCTGCAAAAGTTGCGAAGGTCAGTGAAATGTTTTAGTTGTATTTCATTTATATTAAAGTTTCAGTATTATTGTTGTCAATAATGTAAGTCATGGTATATCATGAAGAAATTAGGGCAGTAAAGCTATTAAGAATTTTTAATCAATTAATTGAAAAATTTTTTGATTAATTTAATTAACTTCACATCAAATTTGACTGACACTTTACCCTCAAAAGTGTATAAATGTCACAAAAGAATAATGTAATTATTCTGTTAAATAAGAGAGGCATCAAATAAACATAAAAATTAGCTACAATGCCCATGATTGTTTATGTATTTATTTTTAGAAGCTGCATCCAAATAAGTTTATTGCAGCATAGATATAACATGAATGCATTCACACTGCAATTAGAAATGCATAAATAATTCCATGAGATTAATGGATTTTAAATGGTTATTAAAGGGATTGCTCAGCTAAAAATGGAAATTCTGTCGTCATTTACTTTGTTGTTTCAAATCTGTATGACTTTCTTTTATGGAACATGACTTTTTGTGTTTTTTGTTTTTTTTTTTCCTTACAATGAAAGTCACATGTAACCAAAAAATAAAATAAAAAATTGGTTAACAATATTCTTAAAAATATCTTCACTGGTGGCCGGTGCAGCATTCTATATTTTCCATGCAGAGTGAATTTCTTTTTGCCTGTGCATTAAATTAGAACTCTTGTGGGATGTGTGTATTTGTGTAAAATATATGTAAATTTTGTTCTGTGTAATAGTGACTGGATAGCAAACTCAGTGATAGTGTCCCCTTCTCTCCTCCACTCTGCAGCACACCACACTCATACTTGCTACATTTTTCAAAACTGTAGTGGTAACTAGACAGTGCTGTAATAGGGGGTTTCATGTCCTTTTAAAGGGGTCACATGATGCAATATTTACATTTTTCCTTTCTCTTCGGAGTGTTACAAGCTCTTGGTGCATGAAGAAGATCTGAAAAGTTGCAAAGACTAAAGTCTCAAATTCGAAGAGATATTCTTTATCAAAGTTAAGACTCTGCCACGCCCCCCTAAAACGGCTCATTCAAACACGCCCCCTACATGTCTACATCACGATGTTGGAATATTTGTGAAATGCTAAATGCCGCCCAAATTTTTCCGCAATGAAGTAATGCATGGTTAGCACAGTTAGTGTTGAAGCAGCCATGTCAGGGAGATGCTTTGTGTATCTAGGCGAAAGCAAAAGCACTTTATTTGGCCTTCTTAAGTAGAATCTTTGCATTTAGGAATCTTTACAATTACTTAAAACAGAACAGCAACGCAATTTATGGACGACCGTTTCATGGGAGTAATTTTGATTTTGCTATACAATCTGGCGCTTCTGTATCAACTACTGTAAATATGTTTTGTTATTAGTTTAAGTATTTGCCATTGAAGGTTCAAATGCAGAGTTTTGCACGTTGCTTGTGTGTGCTAGAGAAAGAGAAACATCACAGTGGAGTCAGCTGTCTTAACCGTATGTGGCTTGGTACTGCAAATACACATGAGCTTCATCACTGTGTCTGTCACACCAATCTGTTCCCCTTTGGGGTTGAACTGATGGCAAAACTAAGGACATTATATTAATTGTCTTTACATTTATTTTGAAAGATGAAGCTTGTGATTATGGAAAGGGGTGTTACATTTCCGACGAGTGCTTGTGGTTTTCGGTCAGTTGGCAAATCAGCAGACTGTGCTTGTCAGAAGGAGGGGCTTTGTAGAAAATGACGTATTTGAGAGAGAAGGGGCATAGAGGACCAACAATAATGTATTGTAAAGTATTTTTAAAATGTGGTGTTTTTTGAACATTTAAAGCATGTCAACATATTCTGTTACACCAAGTACACAAAATAAAGATCTTTAAAAAAGCATCAACTAATTGATTAACTTAACTAATTAAATTAACACTAAACCAATTTTTTTTGTTTTCTTAGGATGAAAGGGGCTCTGGGGCGGACACAGATGACACTCCTGCAGTGCTGGCTGTGAAGAAACTGAGAAGCACATTCCCTGACCTTTTGTTGGCCTGTGATGTGTGTCTTTGCCCTTACACCTCTCATGGCCACTGTGGTTAGTTTCAGTACTAGATTTTTTTATTTTTTTTTGAAATGGACAATATTTTAAGCCAATAATAATTACATGTTATGGATCACAACCAAAAATAGATATCAAAGCTTCTATTCTACTTTGTCTTAATGAATTACAACAATAGAATAAAAATGAATAAAAACAATACAGGTAAAAGCTATAAAGAAAAATTCTAAAGAAACATTAAGATTCTTAACAGTGCTATTAAACTATGATTGTTATAAATGTACTAGAAAGTGTTTGATCACAGCAAAGGCAATCTAAATGCAAAAATAGGGAAAATTAACATAAACAAACCAACAATAAATAACAGGGTTTATGCGGGGTTGTAAAAGGTAGTAAAAGGTAGTAAATTAAATTATGCCAAATTAAGGCCAGTAAAAAGTAGTAAAAAGTAGTAAACATCATCTGACGAGGTAGTAAATTTTCGAAGCCCCATCTAACTGGGTCTATATCATGGGTGTCCAAACTAAGGCCCGCGGGCCAACTGCATCCCGCGGTCCAGTTTTTATTGGCCCGCAGCCAGGGTCCGAAATTAACACCCGCCAAGCGCCAAGTGCAGTTAGATTTTCCGTTTGGCGAGTAAATCTCGAAAGGGTATTCACACACTGGTGAGTGAATGTTCATCATACCAAAATAGTAAAAAAAAAAATTACAATTGCCTTTTGTAATGTTATGATGCCTGGAAATTAGTTCAAATCTCCTGCGAATCTAAAGCGAGCGAGCAAAAGCGTGCATGCAAGCCGTGTAGCGAGCGCACGGCAGAGAGGGAGAGACCTTGCGTGTGTGTCTCTCTCTCTCTCATGCAGTGGTGACGCGTTCATATAAACGGAACCTAAACGCTGTAAAAAAAAATATTAAGACATTTTAATTGTTTATTAATAATCAAGTGTTTCTGTGTCAGCTGCAAAGATGAAGTTGACACTGACTCGCGATCTTCGCAGTAGTGAATGCGCTGGAGAAAAATGCAGTTTTTACGGATTATCCTATAGCCTACTTTTATTTACCATATTTTTCGGACTATAAGTCGCACCTTAGTCCAAAAGTACGTCATGATGAGGAAAAAAAACATATAAATCGCTCTGGACTATAGACCCTTTTACAGTTGGTAAACAATGTGACGTATTTGTGTGGGCGGGGCTTAGCTGGAGGCAGAAAGATTCCCCTCAACACTTGAACAAACGGTAGCTAGCGAGTTTTTTTAGCTTGTTTTTTTAACAATGGCTGGAGAAAATCTGAATATATCTGCTTTATCTGAATATTTAAGGTCACTCACTGTCCGGGACCGTGATAATTATTTGAAAAAGTTAGCTTTTACGGACGGGACCAGATTGGTCGACCCGTACACAATCACTCATTGGATGGACGATCTGACAGGATTACCTCCGATTGAGTGGCCTGACATCTACACTTACCTGATAGAGAAACCGAGCGTGTATAGTAAAGAGAAAATGAGGGCGTATAAATCCTTAGATTAAATAAAGAGTGACATTACAGTAAAATTATTATTAAGATGTAATTAGTTTCTAGAAATAAAAATAGCAAATTAATTATAAACTTTCTGTATTTATTCTTTCTTACCATGTTCTTAAATTCCGGTCACAATTAATCACAACAATGTATATAAAATGTTCTCCGTCGATTCTGGCAACCAACAACACAACAAGACGACATTTTAAGCTTCTTGAGTAGCCGACCCTGTGTTGGTTTGTGTTAGCCGCCTCCAGTTTTCCGTTTGTTTTGCCTCCAGCTAGCGCCGTGACGTACCTCTGACGTCCGCGCAAAAGGGGTCTATAAGTCACATTTATTTAGAAATGAGAAAACATTACCGTCTACAGCCGTGAGAGGGCGCTCTATGTCTTCAGTGACTACAGGAGCACTGAGCAGCATTGAGCGCCCTCTCGCGGCTCGGAGACGGTAATGTTTTCTCTTGGTTCATGTCTCTTAGTTCATTTCTCTTTGTTCATGTCAAATTAATTTTGATAAATAAGTCGCACCTGACTATAAGTCGCAGGACCAGCCAAACTATGAAAAAATGTGTGACTTATAGTCCGGAAAATACGGTAGTTTTTTTAATGGTTCTGTTTAAAAGTAGAAATTTCAAGCTTTCTGTAAATAATAGATATAGGATATTTCTGATTTGTTTAGGTCTGTGAGGCAAGTAGCCTAGGCTACCTATACGCTGAGTTTCGGTTCATGTCTGAACGTGTTGTGATTTATACAAAATAATGAAACATGGATTAAAATTAAGATAAAATTAATACAAAACTAAATTCGTTTCAAAGAGAGGCTATGTGTTTTCTGTTTGAAGTTTTCTCTCTTTTCTCTCCTACAGAACCTCTCCTGACTTTCTCTTTCTTGCTCGCTCTGGTTCTCTATCTCTCCCTCCCAGTGTTATAATGAAGTTATATTTGCCTCTTTAAATTGTGATTAAATATGTTATTAATTAATTTTGGAAAGATATTTCATGTCTTTACTTGTCACTTTACTTAACACTTAACACTGCTACAGTTGAAGTTTGCAGCCGTGTTGGTAGTAAAAATATTGTGATGGTAGTAAAATAGGTGGTAAAAAGGTAGTAAATTCAATTTAAGAATCTCTGATTAAACCCTGAATAAGGAAATAAGTCTTTAATATTGGCTGATAACTAATATGCTACCAATAATTAATATTGTGCATTCCAATTTGTTTTATTACCATTTTTCTTTTTTTTTTTTTTAGCAAATACTAATTCTTAAAAAAAAAAAAATAATTCACATGAGATGAAGACTCCCTATAATGGTGGCTGCCATGTTGGGAACACATAACCATCTGAACACTACTGGCTTATAATTTCTTATTTTTCAGTCCATTCACATTTTTAACCCAAAGTATTATTTAAGGATGATGCAGCATCCATGTATAGAGCCCAAGACAACTGTTGAAACTGCCAGTGAAACTTAGACTTTTAAACATAAACAAATAATTAATTTTCTGGTATTTTTAAATAAACTCTTAACGGCGATACAATCATAGTGTATGATTTGTGACATTCTCTATGGCACCTTTAAGGAATCATGAGTGAAGGTGGCAGCTTGGATAATGCTGCAAGCTGTTTAAGGCTGGCTGAAGTAGCTCTGGCTTATGCTCAAGCAGGTTCGTTCTAAATTATATTCATTTGTAGACAGTTACACATACTGTGCATGTTTCAGTAATAGGTCTAAAGAAGTCATCTTCATCAAATCCTGTCGATGCTTTTTTCTCCTTCTAGGATGCCATATCATTGCCCCTTCTGATATGATGGATGGACGAATTGCAGCCATTAAGCAAGCTCTAATCGCCAATGATCTTGGCAACAAGGTTGAGAGAAATCTCACTTCTGGTTGCAAACAAAAGTTCTGAATTGAATACAGCAGATGCTGACCAATCTCTTTATCCTTCCTTAGGTGTCAGTGCTGAGCTACAGTGCTAAATTTGCCTCATGCTACTATGGACCATTCAGGTAGTGTACTTCTAATGATTCCCTTTAGAATGCATTAGTGGACCACCTTCTTAGTTTTTATAAATGTATAGATGATTAAAACAATTGGAGGAGTTTATTTTTGTAAACCAATTATAAAAAATATATATTTTCTTTACATTTGAAGAGATGCTGCACAATCTAAGCCTGCTTTTGGAGACAGACGATGCTATCAGCTGCCACCTGGTGCCAAAGGACTAGCACTGCGGGCCTGTGTATGAGAAAATCATTCAAATAAAAATAAAACTTTTATTTCAGTGTTCACATATTTCCTTTTGAAACATGATCTAAATTTTGACTACAGAAATCGGCACTTTGACTAGGCCTGTGGTGTTTTTTTTTTTTGTTTTTTTTTTTATATATTAATTAGAAGTACATGGTTTTCTTTCTTTGCTGGTAGGACCGGGATGTTAAAGAAGGTGCTGACATGCTGATGGTGAAACCTGGATTACCATACCTTGATATTGTGAGAGAGGTTAAGAATAAGGTAATAACTTTTTAACTACTCCATGTTATATTCCGAAATAATTTTCTTAATACTCAGAAAATCTTATTTCACATTGTACAGTCTCAAAATGTATTTGGAGACTTTGGATACTACACCCAAAAATGAAAATAATATCATAATTTACTCACCATCATGACATGATATATGACTTTTTTCTGTAGTTGAACACAAAGATTTTTCAAAAACCACACAAAGCATAAGAGACTTCATTGTTACTTATATCATACAAGCTTCAGAATACACTTACGTCATGCTTCACAGTGTGCTGATGCTTACATCAAGCATGAACTCATGAACCTGAGTATGTCAGTTGGCCTGAAGCAGTGCTTTATAGTTTAACATTTCAAACATATTAGTATTTTATCACTACCACCTCAGAATACCAATTAATTTCACGAAACATTATGAAAAATGAATGCCTTTTTATTTAAAAAACCTACAGGGAAAAAAACTGCCTGCATCACTTGAAACATTGAAAAATAGCATAGAGAGAATAACTGTTATTCACTCTGTTATTTTTTTGTGTTTCAAGCTGTCAGCTAAGGCATAGGACACACACAGGCCTTTCCTCCTCACCTACAACATTAAAAACTCTGTCACTGGATGCGATCATTGCATTGGATTTGATTGTACTTTATTGTACACTGTAGTGTGTAGTGTGTGTGTATGTATGTGTGTGTGTGTGTGTATGTATATATATATATATATATAATGTAAAGTAGGCTATAATATAATATAATATAATATAATATAATATCAGAGTTGTCTGGAATGCAGCATTAGGTTAATATTTCAATAAACGAGCATGTACTGTCATGATTCTGCCCTCGTGTCCTTGATTTTTTCCTAGTCTTGAGGCAGGATCATGACAGACCCATGTTTTGTGTACAAGCGCATGGCCTTGTCTTTGGGCCATGTGCTTGTGTTGTCTCGTTCCCTTGCCCCGCCCCCCTTGTTAACCTAGTCGTGTCTTGATTGTCCTATCTGTAACACCTGTCGTGTCTTGATTAGTACCCCTATTTAGATCTCCTAGTGTGCTCTGTCTTGCGTCGGTTCATTGTACCTGTCATTGTGATTGTACCTCAACTGTGTTCTGCAATTGTGATTGTGTGTGAGATTGTGCTGTACCCGCTGAAGTCCTTGTATTACCGTGAGTGTTTATAGTTAGTATTTAGAGTCCTTGTTTATCTTGTCAGTCCAGTCCTGTTTTAGTTATTTAGTCTTTACCTTGCTCCGTGTTTTCCCCCTCGTGGGTTTTTGTTTCCCCTTTTTGTAATAAATACTTTGTTTTGAGAATCCCTGTCTGCACCTGAGTTCCTCCCTTACCAATACCTGACATGTACTAATTACTAGACATTCTATTGGTAACATTTCAGCAGTTGATAGCGACTCCTAAAGTAGCATTTAAAGCACAGCTATGTGCGGTTGCTTTAATGCATTTTTGGGAAACGCACATGAAACAATAACGAACGATCATAAAATGACTCGTAGAAAACTCTTAAAGGGGTCATATAATGCCCATTTTCCACAAGTTGATATGATTCTTTAGGGTCTAAATGAAAAGTCTGTAACAGTTTGTTTAAAATTTCTCAATTGTAGCGTAAACAACACATTTTTTACCGTTAAAAACTGGATTTTTTCTAGTGGTTGGATGTTATCGGTGTTAACGTGCTGCTTTAACGCGAGACTCTTATCGGGCGATAAAAAAAAATATTGCCGTTAATCTATTCTCAAAGTTGGGTTGGGAGCTGGGTCTATACTAAGCAAGCTATGATGACTTTCACCTTGATATTTTATATAACCGACTGGCTGAGGCCAGCCTAAAAAGATGCTCAGGACAGTTGACGGGCCACTGCTGTGCATCGTCACGAAAGCTTATCTTTTTCACCTTTTTATGCCTTATCGCTTGTCGATTTAAACATCAAAGCATCCAAACACAAGACGCGGAAAAGCTGAACAGAGCAGCTGGTTACTCGCGCACTGTGTACGGTGAGCACGAGAGAGAGAGAGAGAGAGACGCGTATCACGGACAGCGACACTGAACCGAGCTCTCTTCTGCGAAGTTCTCCTCGAAGTCCCTCCTGCACCTGAACGAACAAATACAAATCGTAGTTTGAACAAACAAAAAATGTGAAGGAGCCCATGGAGAAAATGCAGAGAAAGGCGTCTCAAAACACTTGAACATTGAATTTGCTTATTTTTGCTCTTGTGCCGACAAATGCATACAAAATATGTCAAAATATCCACTTTGGAAATTATGCTCGAAAAAACTGTCAGTTATTGCTTAAGTGAAAGTAAACAGTTGAGAAATAAAAATGGGATTATATTGTGTATTATATTGGATGCGTTCGTCGTCTCTTAAAGTGACCGCGCCTAATTTAGCTACTGGCTGCTGTAATGTTAATTCAAGAAAATGAAAGAAAATCACTCACTGCTCTTGACTGAATTTGTAATTTTAACAGTCAAACCAAAAATTATTCAGACACCAGATATAATTTTTGATATATATAGCAAAACTGTAATAATGTGAGAAATGTTGAAGGCGTCTGAATAAATGTAGGTTTGATTGTATATTTCATTTTTACATTGAAGACTATCCAGTGCTATTTTAGATTTAATTATTTGGTTTCTGTACCTTGACACCTACAAACTTGAAAAAAACTTAAACATTGGTGTGAAAGAGGCGTAAGGTTGTTTGCACCTTGTGCAATGTGGAATTAGTTTACAGCTTTTTCAAGCATTTTGTGATGCAGGACATGAGCCCCTTTTCTAATGCACCACCTAGCTTGATAAACCCCTTCTCACAGACTTACTGTTTGTCAATCTTATTTGGGTAACACACATATTCTGTTTGCCTTCAGCAGAATTCGAATGAGTCATTTTAATATAGATTAATCTAGATAAATCTAGATTAATTTCAAGATCACAGTGAGATTAATCTAGATTAAAAAAATAATAATCTATGCCCACCACTACTCTTTTCAAAACACTCTGGTTTGTGGAATTCTCCTTCAATGCTAATGAGCTCTGCTGACTACGCCCCTCTCTTCTGATCTGCTCCCTCAGAGACTGTTTACTTTAGCCACATTCATAGTGAACCTTGCTAATTAGCACATTATTAGTGATTCATTTAAATACATCATACTCACTGCTTCTGTGAATGATTCACGCAAACATAAACGCATTCAAGTAGATCAAGGGAGCATTTCTTTCAGATCCAAACGTAAGGTAATCCTCTACGATTTCAGTCACTCAGATGTCGGGAGTAAATGACTACTGCTGTGTTCATTATTACATCCAACAACAAAACACCTCAATCACTTAGGAGTCATTCTTGTCTGCATCTTGGACTGATGACGGCTCACTCAGGGTGGGTCTGAGGTAAAGCACAAGTCCAGTCTGTGCTGAAGCACTGCTTTCAATCAAACAGACGTGGGAGGGGCCTCCTACCGTGTAACGTCACATGGTCAGACGGCTCAATTTGAGAAAGGTGAAAACATTTAATGAGACAACAAAAAAAATACTTGGTGGATTTTTATCATTATAGGGTGGTTGTGTACACACACTGCCAACACATGTTTCAGTTCAAACAACTTGTAAAAGTGCATGTAGCATTATATGACCCCTTTAAGTGCTAAGATCAATCGTTATCGGGAAACCCGGCCCAATTGATCATAAACCCAGCTAAAAGGCTTCCAAACCACTGAGTATCTTTGCACTCAAACATTTTGCTTCTCAAGACTGAGTCACATGGATTATAGTCATGAGTGTCTCTGCATTTATAGCACAATATCAAATCTGTGTTTAACAAAATATAGCACAAAACTTTCTAAATGCAAAATGTATTTGTATATTTAGCAGGCCTATGGGGATGGCAAACTATTGGAGACTTTCTTTTGCTCTTGGATGGCCACTTTCCTGGAAGTTTAGCTTCAATTGAAAAAAAGGAAAAACAGCTCAACAAAATCTATAAAAAAAATATTTAAATTTATTCACCCTAAGGCCATCCAATATGTAGATAAGTTTGTTTCTTAATAATAACAGATTTTGAGAAATTTAGCATTATATCACTTACTCACCATATGATCCTCTAAAGTGTATAAGTGCCATCAGAATGACGGACACAATCCAAATAGCTGATATCATCCATAATATTGCTATCTGCAAGTCATCTCATCTGAATCAGGATAGCAGTATGCACTGATCAAGCACACATTATAAGCAAAAACAGTTCTAAACAAATATGTGCAATTGACATGAAAGGCAAAAAGGAAATGCCGTTTTCAATT
Organism: Carassius gibelio; assembly: GCF_023724105.1. Lineage (NCBI taxonomy): Eukaryota > Metazoa > Chordata > Actinopteri > Cypriniformes > Cyprinidae > Carassius > Carassius gibelio. The sequence continues at coordinate 5,691,948 of NC_068400.1, forward strand.
AATAGTGTTATTACAGATTATGGTATGGTATTTTGGCCAGAATTGACAGTGTACAGTTTATCCGCCTTAATGATTATTTGTTTGTCACAAACATGCAGCTTTTCACTTTACAAGACATTAAGGAGTCGTGACGATTATTTGTGGATTATTGTGATTTTTCATCATCTATTCGGATTCCTCTTTCTCAAATACTTTTCTGATGAAGAAACAAACATATCTAAATCTTTAATGGCCTGAGGGGAGTACATTTTCAGCATTTTTGGGTGCACTGTTTCTTTAAGTTTTCTTTAACATGCCACACGTGAAGGTGTGTTGGAACTGAATTCATCTGGACATTGGCCCTCTAAAAGCAAAGTGTCTCAAAGCACTCCAAAGTTTGCCACTTTTTATCAATTATCAATAATTTATCAATTGGGTCAAAATTTTTTTGTTCTCTGTTTCCCAACAGCACCCTACTCATCCACTGGCAGTGTATAATGTATCAGGTGAGTTTGCCATGTTGTGGCATGGAGCTGAAGCTGGAGCTTTTGACCTGCGCACTGCAGTTATGGAGGCCATGACTGCTTTCCGTCGTGCAGGTGAGAAGGGCGTCAGGGATTGACGGAATTGCAGTGCTTTTTGGGCAGGACTTTGGTCTCTTTTTTTTTTGTTTTTTGTTTTTTTACTTAAATTCCTCAAAAAATGATGGTTTACAGGTCATTCTTAATACTCTTTTAAGTATTTTCGCCCTATTTTCTTTGTTTCAGGAGCCGACATCATTATCACCTACTACTGTCCACAATTACTCACATGGTTAACAGAGTAAAATGTTGGTTCTCCAATATGAATGAACTTGGATAATACCAAATCTACTATCTCACCCTGAGACTGAAAATTATGACTTGTATTAAATCTGATATGCAAATATTACTACACAGATCAATAGCTTTTTTCCCCCCACATTTTCTAATTAGATTTATGTGTCTAGATATAAAGATATTCAATCAGCTTTGGTTTTTATAATTTTCTGTCATTTTGGCAAGTGCAGATGTTAAATTGGTCATTGTTTTCCAAAATATGATTGATTACATCACAGATTTGTTGTAATTTTAATTGAGCTTCTGTTACACTAGCAATAGACTTCAGGTTTGTAATTACAGAATTTTTTTTCAAATCAGTGTACTAATAATCACATTAACATAGGAAGTCCTGTTGGCATTTCGAGGGCTTGGAACCAGAGGGGCGTAAGTGGCATTTTGGGCGAAAATGAGTTCTATATATCAAATTAAAGGTCTTGATGAGCTCTATCTAGTTGTGCCAAAAAGACGCATCAGAAATCAACCTGTATTGAATAAAGCAACAAAACAACAAAGACCTAACACAAAAGTTTGAGCATTGTTTGGAGCCAGAGGGGCGTATGTCCACTTACACCCTTCTAGCTCTAAACAATACAAGAGCCTACAGTATTTTTCAGAGCCAGATGGACGTAAGTGGGTGGTGCCCCTAAACAGCACTAGATAAAATGGCTGACACACATGCTGCACACATGGAACTTTCTGAGGCAGAACAAATTTTGATGAATATAATGAAGCAAACGGATGAATCTTGTTAAGAAGTGACAGATGAAGAGATGTTTTTGTATGCTGCTCCTCACTTGAGTGTTGGAGGTAAAACGCATGCATTTAGGGGGAAGTTGTGGCCTAATGGTTAGAGAGTCAGACTCGCGATTGAAAGGTTGTGAGTTCGAGTCCCGGGCCGGCAGGAATTGTAGGTGGGGGGAGTGCATGAACAGCTCTCTCTCCACCTTCAATACCACGACTTAGGTGCCCTTGAGCAAGGCATCAAACCCCCAACTGCTCCCCGGGCGCCGCAGCATAAATAGCTGCCCACTGCTCCGGGTGTGTGTGTGCGCCTAATATTCTGGCATAGACTATTAGGTAACAATTTATACTTGATTTACAAGCATATCTATAATGTGTTTAATAAATGTATTTTCATACTTTATTAATGATCAATTTATCATTTCGAAATGAAGTATAGCATTATTTACACACCAATTATTTAGTTGTCAGATAAGATCACTTAGAAATTGTATTATTATTTACTGAAATTACATATAGTAATAGTTGCTTGGTGTGTTAATAATGATTTATTATGTATTTCTACTGTAAGGTTTAATTCAGGTAGTTATAAAGCATTTAGTAGTGGTCAACTATTTTTGTGAGCTCATCTAAAGTGAGGACTAGTTATGCCTTGTCATTAATCACTATTAATGATTAATAGTGTGCAGTTATTATAAAGTGTTACCGAATATTCTTTTAAACATTCACAGTCAACTTAACTCTAAGCCTGAACTAATAGATTCAGGAAATTCATGTAGGATATTAATACATACTTTGAAATCATAAAGGGACAGAGCCGAATGAGGTGAGGGAGAGAGATCGGCTTAAGGGAAACATGGAGACAGCACATGATGGAGAAAGTGAGTTCTGACTTAACCTAATTTAACCCTTAATCATTCAGTTCATGTAGGATAATGGTATGTTATCTGTTATCAAGAATCTGTTGCAGGCCCAGGCTATATATATATATATATATATGTATATATATATATATATATATATATATATATATATATATATATATATATATATATATATATTAGTGCTGTCAAAATTAGCGCGTTAACGCATTCGATTAATTTGAAATATTTAACGCGTTAAAAAAAAATAACGCAATTAACGCGGTTGCAGTTTTTTTTTATTTCCAGTTGTGGCCTATGTGTGTTCAACGTGCAAAGAAATATGGTTAAGACCAAGGAAGGACTTTTAGACGGAAAGTTTCAGTATAAAACTCTGCCGGATTACTCTTCAGTCTGCCACAAGAAACATTACTCTTCATTTAGTCTGCCACAAGAAACAGCAACATTAAAATCATGAACTCAAATGTCATAGTCATTGCGTAAATCAGACCTTTATGTAACGCTAACGTTAATAAGCTTAAACGAAAATGACGAAATAATTGTGTAGCGGAGTATTTTTTGTACAGTGCCGCGAACTGTCAATCACTCCTGTACGCGTGCATCACTGTCCTCCTCAGCTGCAGCAACTTGCGCTCTCTCTCTCTTCATCAAGTTTTAAAACAAAAAGGGGACATAAAGATCATATTGTCTTTGTACATAGGCTATAGATTAATTACATAAATGAATATCTAAATTTGTACCTTGCCGTCTACGGTATTTTTTTAGAACTTAGAAAAAAGATGCTGCAGCCAATGAACAGCCGGCTGCAGGACGACTCAACCTCCGCAGACAGTTTTTAATGTTTATCAGAAAATAAATACTCAAGATTTTGCTTTAGTATAACTCACAACGAGTTTCACACACCTTCTCCGGCCACGTTGAGTTGTTGACACTTAACAGTGGGAAAAGCGACACATGCGCTATTCACTTGTATAACTTAAGGGTGAATGGGTAATGTAGTTTCTGCTCTGGGTGGGATGAATTAGGAAGCTTGCATTGTGAAGGGCGCTCTGAAAATCGTCAGTGCAGGTAAAAGATTAAAACCTCTATTAAAACAGATGTCCAAATGAGCGTACCGGTACGCTACAAGCACGTTCTGGGCGCACGGAGAGGTGGCTGTACGCTCAAGAGCTATATTTGGAAGTGGCGGGTGTGTACCGGCCCACTTAAAGCACTGGCAATGACTATACTTTGGAATTTTTTTGCAGTCCACTTAGACTTCAACATGGAAATCATTTTTGTTTTTTATTGGCATTGATTGTTTTGAAATTCAAATGGTACTTACATGCCTGTGTTTTTATTTCTGTAATAAATATGGCTTTCAAGCCAAGTTAATTTGGATGATATTGATGGTTTATTGCAGGTATGTTGTTTACATGAGAAAATCTGTGTTACAAGTTAAACAAAAATTCCAATAAACAATCATATTTTGAATTTAAATAGTTTCTTTGTCTTGAGTTTACATTAATTATTTACATTTTACATTTACATATCCAAAAAGTTTCAGTCTTTTAATTGCGATTAATCGCGATTAATCGCGATTAATTTTAAAAAATTGTGCGATTAATTAGTTAATTTTTTTTAATCGATTGACAGCACTAATATATATATATATATATATATATATATATATATATATATATATATATATATATCATATTTTGAAGTGAAGTGAAGTGACATTCAGCCAAGTATGGTGACCCATACTCAGAATTTGTGCTCTGCATTTAACCCATCCGAAATGCACACACACAGAGCAGTGAACACACACACCATTAGGCCACGACTTCCCCGGCCACGACTTTTATAGACAGTACTACCAATATAGGATAAAGGTAAATATTAATGATTAATCGTTTAGAGACACAACCACATGAGATGAGGAAGAGAGATGAGGAGATTGGAAGAGATACACACACATAGAAACAGCACAAGATGGAGGGAGAGAGACAGACAGGGCGAAAGAACATGCAATTGATGAGGGACACACTGAGACAGAAGAAGCTATAGGGAGTGAGACAGTTATTGTGCTTGAAGTTATTCAGGAGGGAGAGGTAGAAAATGGAAAGGAGGAGGATGCCAAAACACAAAGAGGGAGAAAAAGACAGAGAAATGTTGACAACGAGAAAAAGAACAAACCCAAGAGGTTAAGAAATTCTGGCCAAAGCTACATGAATTCACATGACATTCAGGTCCCAAGAAGGCGGATGAGGGAGAAGCACTTTGCCTCCTGTTGCTACAAATGCAATGAAAACTTCCCTGAGGAAGTGAGGGAAAAATATTTGAATATTCTTGGGAGATGGGAGATGCAGAGAGGCAGAAAGACTTTATTGTCAATCATGTTGTCAAAAGAGAGAAAATAAACAGGGAAACAATCTCAAGAAGAATTTATACATTTGAGTATTATTTAACCTCAGAGAGAAGACAGATTTGGGTATGCAATGACTTTTTTTTGAAGACCCTAGATGTGTCAGAGAAATTTGCACGGTCTGCAGGCTGCCATACCTATAACACTCTGACAGTGGGCAGTGAGTGAACTTTTTAGTTCAACTAAAGTGAACTAAAAGTGAAATGTGTAATAAACAAGAGAAATTAAGCGTTACATTAAATGTTAAACTGTTTGAAATTAAATGCATTAATGTGAATTCATGAATAAAATTAGAAATTAAACTGTTTGAAATTAAAGGTTAAACTGTTTGACATGAATGTGAACTCAGAAATGAGAACTGAAATTAAACGGTTAGAAATTAAATGTTAAACAGTTTGAAATGATGAAATTAAATGACTATGTATACAGTATTTTAAATAAAATGAAAAATTATGAAGTTAGATTGTTTTTAACCAATGTTTTTACCAATCATTTCTGCATTGATCAGCAGATACGCCCTATTTTTCTTTAGAAGAATTGGAAATGTTTGGTGCCAAAAAGGCGTATTTGATGTACTTGCCATATTTTCAAGATGTTGCAAGGTTTTATAATATGTTCATTGTGTTAATATTCCATAATATATTCACTTAAGAACTTACTCGTATAAGTATGTATGTGGTTGCAATGTTGTGGTTATAGGTTAATAAATACAGTTGATTGAAGTGTGGTCAAAATTTTGTTTTGGCTCTCCTGTAAAGTTTGTCAAATGCCACTTACGCCCCTCTGGTTCCAAGCCCTCGATTTCCATTTTAAGTTTTACATTGTTTCATGTAGTGCATTTTCTAAATGTTTGTAACTAAAAAGATATGAGTAAAGCAAGAGATAAACATGGTAAACATAATTTGTTTATTATAGTTAATAAACATTGTTTACGTGTCTCTTGACCACTCAGTTTTTTTATTATGCTTTATTTACTGAGCAGGTTATCAGAAATGCCCATCCCTTTCATAGAGTTTACAGGCAATTCATCATCGCTGTTAGTATATGAAAAATATTGGAAATATTTATATATTTAATATTATATATTTAATAATTTATCTTAAGTGTTTTAATTCCCAACAGAGTTTCAAAAAGCGCTGCTTATATAGGAACAACGTTGAACGAGGAAGGGTGACTTGGTAGAGGTGCCCTTGAGACTGACCAAACTTGGTGTCCTGCAGAACAAAGAAGAATTTAGAAGTACCTAAACTTTTATCCAAATACCTTTCAATGATTTCTAAAGTAATGTCCATATATTACTCAATGATAACATATCACCCTGTGTTTGTGGCTCTTTTTGAGGATGTAAGACATGAAGCCAACCAACCCTGGGCGAACATAAATTATGTTTCACATTACTAAGCAACTGTGTGCTCATACTAGCACCACTAAACCCACATTAGATAAAGGAACACAAATGGAACTGCTGGGTAAGAACATATAACTGTTGCATATACTGTAAGAGTTGTAGTTGTTTAAATCCTGATAAATTAATGTTCACGTTGTGTACTGGATTCCTATTAGAATATTTTGTATGCAAGTCTTATTTAGTCTTAAAGGGAGAATATGCAATAAATTATAGTGTGGTTATGATAAATATGACTCATCTACTAAGACTATACAGGGTTTATAGGGCTTTTTTTCCACTACCTTCTTTACAGATCTGCTCATGTAAAGTGATAAGACCAGTGTCAGTGTTATCATCCATGCATGTTCTTAATGAGCCATTAAGTTAGCTGTTGCAATCAAAAGAAATAAAAAACTTAGTAGTGTGTTTGCATGTTCATTATATGTACACCTTAATTAGTACTTTGTACATAATATAAACTAAACTTAAAAAAGTGTACAGTTATGTTTTTAATAATTAAACAAATAATTGCACTGTTAGCTAATTTTAGGGTTAACATAAATGATTTTGTCTTAACCAAATGGGTGCTCTTGTCGGGTCTCGGGGCTAATCACCTGCCTTTTTGGTGTGTGTGTGTGTTTGTGTGTGTTTGGATCGCTTGTCAGCTCACCGCGTCTACCTGTTTGAGTTTTCCCCGCCCTCCTTGTTTCTGTGTTGTGAACCTTAATTGCTCGCCACCTGTTCCCTATGTTCTTCTAATTTTTTCCCTTTATCATTCCCTGTGTTTCTCTGTCTATTGTCAGACTGTTGTTACTCGTATCAATAGCTCCGATCTTCTAGCTGTTCTTGGCACTCACCTTGTCGTGTCTTGTCCTCAGGCTCCAGTGTGTTTAGCTGATTTCTCTGCCCCCTGTTCTTACAAAGCGCAGAGCTCTTGGAAGCTTCCAGTCCTCATCACTCCGGTCTCAGCGGACATACGAATTACTGTGGAACGTTACTCATCGGCTTTGATTCATATGCTTCGACTATTCATCCAGTCACTACGAGTAATCCAGTGAACGTGACTCATCTGCTCTGCCTCCTCTGCTCTAAATAAAGCCTTGTGTAAACCCGCATTTGAATCCTGCCCATTTCCCCTGACATAACAGTCTGACCAGATCATGGATTAAGCGGGATCTGATCCACTCCGCTCTGCTCTCGATCAGCAGGAAGTCTTGTTAGGACAGCATGCCACCACCGCGCGGGATGTGGACGCTCTCACTGCCCGAGTCTCCGAGCTCCTCGCACGGGACGGGTGGTTCTTCACACCGGTATGTCCCGGATTTCAGTCAAGAGATGGCAAAATTATTTGATCGCTCAGCTCAGGGAGACGAGGCGGCGGCCCAGTTATCGCGTCTGACTCAGGGGAGGAGCTCTGTCACGGATTACGCCATCCAGTTCCAGACTTTAGCGGCAGAGTGTGGCTGGAATGAGAGCGCGCTGCGTGCCCACTTTCTTGAGGGGTTGGATTTCGCCATTTCAGATGAACTCGCGGCCATAGAGCTCCCGCGGGAATTGGATAATCTCATTAATCTTGCGCTCCGTATTGAGGGCCGTCTCAGCCGCCACCGCAAACAACGGCAAACTCCCGCTCCGTGGTGCCACCTAGAGTCCTCTTCAACCAGTTCAGCCAGCCGACAGCCCTCGGAGGAGGAGCCCATGCATTTGGGTCGTTTACGGCTTACACCACAACAGAAGCAGGAACGTCTGTCGTCGGGGGCGTTTCTATACTGCGGCGGGGGAGGTCACTTCGCTCTTCACTGTCCGTTAAAAGGCCAGGGTCCACCAGTGAGGCGGAGCGTCCTGGTGGGCACGGTTCTTAGTTCAAGCTCTCCTGCAGCACGGACTCAGCTGCCGTTCCAACTCTCTGTCCAGAGTCAATCTCATGCTGGACTCGCCCTTGTGGATTCAGGGGCTGAGGGGAACTTCCTCGATGCTGCTTCTGCTCAACGTTGGAGAATACCGATTATTCCTTTGGTTAGTCCCGTATCAGCATTGTCATTAGCTGGCCGTCCCCTTACAACCATCACTCACATCACCCCCAAGATAAACCTTCATATTGCTAACAGCCATAGCGAGCTGATTGAGCTGTTTATTATTGATTCCCCTAAGGTCCCTTTAATTCTGGGACACCCGTGGCTACATAAACACAATCCACACATTGACTGGGTCAACAATTCTGTTTTAGCCTGGAGTCAGTCTTGTCACGTGTCATGTTTGGGTGCTGTTTTTCCTCCTGTCTCTGTGTCTTGTCTTCCTCAGGAGGATCCCTCTGACCTGTCCGGTGTTCCTGCGGAGTACCATGATCTTCGGGCAGTCTTCAGTAAGGCCCGGGCCACCTTGCTACCCCCGCATCGCCCCTACGACTGTGCCATTGATCTTCTCCCGGGCTCTTCTCTGCCTAAGGGTCGTTTATATTCCCTTTCGGGTCCTGAGAGAGAGGCCATGGACAAGTATATACGTGAGTCACTTCAAGCTGGGCTCATCCGCCATTCCTCCTCTCCCGCTGGTGCAGGTTTTTTCTTGGTTCAGAAGAAGGACGGCTCCCTGCGCCCCTGTATTGATTACAGAGGTTTGAATGACATTACTATTAAGAACAGGTACCCCCTACCTTTAATGTCTTCTGCTTTTGAATTGTTAAAGGGAGCTCGGGTCTTCACCAAGTTAGACCTGCGCAATGCCTACCACTTCGTGCACATTCGGGAGGGGGATGAGTGGAAGACGGCGTTTAACACCCCTTCGGAACACTATGAGTACTTGGTTCTTCCGTTTGGTCTTACCAATGCTCCAGCTGTTTTCCAGGGACTCGTCAACAGCGTGTTGGGTGACATGATCAATCAATTTGTCTCCGTGTATTTGGATGAGATCTTGATTTTCTCCCCTTCTCTCCAATTACACACCCAGCATGTCAGACGGGTTCTCCAGCGGTTACTAGAGAATCAGTTGTTTGTCAAGGCGGAGAAGTGCGAATTCCACGCTGAGTCAGTTACGTTCCTTGTAGGGATGGCCCGATACCAATACTGGCATCGGGTATCGGGTCGATACTGTCCTCATATACTCGTACTCGTACTCATAAAAATGATCCGATACCACGCACCTATACCACGTGCGTTTTGTTTAAAGAAACTGGCCGCCGCGAACTGCCGCTTTGTCTAGGAACGCCATATGAACGTAAAATGTCGGCGGTTTGGGCTCATTTCAAGATCAGGGATGATGACAGCAGCAAGGCAGACTGTAAGTTATGTTCAGCTAAGGTGTCGAGAGGAGGAAAAGAAAGTACATCGTTTAACACCAGCAATCTAATTAAACATCTGAAGACGCATCATAGCGCTGAATACACACAGTTTAGTCAAGCTAAACAAGCAACTCAGCAGCCAACATTAACACAGCTTTTACAGAAGTGCGAGAAGAAGTCCAGAGATAATCCACGGGCACTAAAAATAACAGAGGGAATTGCATACTTTATTGCACTTGATGACCAGCCACTGTCGGCTGTTGAAAATATAGGATTTCGATCTTCTTGGCATACTGGAGCCGCGATACGAAATTCTGAGTCGCCATCACATTACAACCGCTATGCTACCGAAAGTGTTTAATGACGTGAAAAAGCACGTCAGTGGCCTGTTGCGTGACGTTTCGGCCGTCAGTTTTACAACAGATATTTGGTCAAGCAGTGTCTGCCCAATGTCTCTGCTCAGTTTAAATGTACAGTGGATTGATGACAACTTTACTCTTCGCCACGCCACCTTACAAGCAAAGCCGTTTCGGGGTTCGCACACCAGCAAAGCCATAGCAGACACGTTCGATGGGATGCTTCAGACCTGGTGCATTCCGAAAACCTCTGTCCACGTTGTGCTACGAGACAACACTAAAAATATGATTAAGGGCATGAATGATGCTGGACTCCCTAGCCTACCTTGTGCCACTCACACTCTCCAGCTGGTGGTCCACGAAGGACTTTTGTCACAGAGAAGTGTTGCTGATGCATTGGCTATCGGACGCAAAATCATTGGCCATTTTAAACATTCTCCTCTAGCCTACTCCTGCCTCGAAGACATTCAGTTAGAGATCGGTCAGCCTGCAAAACGACTACAGCAGGACGTACAGACCCGCTGGAACAGTACATTTTACATGATCCAGTCCCTGCTTGAGCAGAAACGGGCACTAGGAGTTTTTGTGTCCAAACATGAACTCCCTGAAAATCTCACGGCTCACCAGTGGGCACTGCTGGAGAAGGTTGTAACTGTTCTGGGTCCGTTTGAGGAGTTAACACGAAAAGTTAGCTCTTCTGAAGCTATGGCAGCAGATTTGATTCCTGCTGTCACTGTATTGCAGCGATTTCTGTCTAGAGAGACCGACGATGACCATGGCATCAAAACTATGAAAGGGACTTTAGCTGCAGCTGTCAGGAGGCGATTTTCTGATGTGGAAGAACAACCCCTCTACAGCATCGCTACTCTACTCGACCCCAGGTAGGTGTGTGTGGGCGTGTGTTTCTGTGTGTGTGCGTGTGTGTGGGTCTGCATCTATGTGCGTGTGTGTCTGTCTGTGTGTTTGTTTCTGTGTGTGTGTATGTGTGTGTGTGTGTCTGTCTGTCTGTGTGTGTGTGTGTTTGTTTCTATGTGTGTGTGTGTGCGTGTGTGTGTTTGTTTCTATGTGTGTGTGTGTGTGTACGTGTGTCTGTCTGTCTGTCTGTGTGTGTGTGTTTGTGTGTGTGTGTGTGTGTCTGGGTGTGTCTGGGTGTGTATCTGTGTCTGTGTGCGTCCTAGATAGCAAGTTAAAAGTTGCCAATGTCTTGCTGAAAAGTACATTTTAGTATTTCATTTTCATTAATAAATTATTTGATTAGGCTGTATCATTTTAATAAATACCTATTGTCAGATGCCTCATTTTTTTCTTCCTCTGTTAGGTATAAAAATCTTTTTTTCTCTAACACCAACACTGCTGCAAATGCCAAGGAGATGCTGATGCGTGAGCTGTTGAGGTCGTCTAGAGAAGAGGAGAATCATGACCTGGACGAACCTCCTGCCAGAAAACCACGCAGGGATCAGGCAAGCAGCAGCCTGGACAGTATATTTGATGAAATAGCAGATGAGCAAGCACCAGTCTCTCTAAACAGAGCTAAAGTAGGTTCTACTGCACAATTAGAGACATACCTAGGGGAGACCACAATTTCTCGAGAAGACAAACCACTACAATACTGGGCAGTTAACAAAGTGCGGTTCCCTACTCTGGCCAAAATGGCATCCAGATACCTCTCAGCACCATGCAGTAGTGTTGACAGTGAAAGGCTGTTCAGCTCAGTGTCACATATTGTGAATGATGACAGAAACAGAATCACAGCTGATCATGCAGAGATGATTTTGTTCATCAAAAAGAACCTGCCTCTCATTCTCCCAAAAAGTACCTAAGCTAGTTCAGATCACATTGCTGACTGAAATGTTTGTTTAATTGAAACAAGGGAGCTGTCACTGTGCCACATAGTTTAATTGTTGTTTAATTGAAATATGCAGTAGTTTGATTGAGACTTGCAATAGTTTCAATGATGTTTTGTTTAATTGAAATATGTGTTTCATTGAGACTACACAACAGTTACATTGAAATTGAGCTAAATTGAAAGCTGAAGACGTTGTCAAACATTTCATTGATATATTGTTGAGTTGACGGTGTTGACTGTACAATACGTTTTATTTATATTTTGTCAGTTGTGAAGACAGTGCCAGTTTTGAGGCATTTTGTTTACACAGAAATATATATAATTTAGTTTTTATTTGAAATTGCCTACATTTATTATTTTACTCATTATTTATTTTGTTAAAACAAGCAGAGAAAATAAAAACAGTCTTCTAACCTGTGTTCTAAAATAGTCTTCTGTCTTCTTTTCTGGTAGCCTGTAATTACTTTCGCTGTAGAAATACCTGTATCGGTACTCTGTATCGGCAAGTACACAAATGTTAATACTCGTACTCGTATCGGTTTGGAAAAAAATGGTATCGGGCCATCCCTAGTTCCTTGGCCACATTATTTCTACGGAGGGGATCAAGCCAGATCCCGCTAAGATTGAAGCTGTCGCCCAGTGGCCGGTCCCTGACTCCCGGAAGGCTCTGCAGCCATTCCTGGGTTTTGCCAACTTCTACCGGCGATTCATCAGAAATTTTGGTCAGATCACTGCACCGCTCACAGCCTTAAATTCCACTAAGGTGTCCTTCAGATGGAACCGGGAGGCGCAGGTAGCCTTTGATATTTTAAAGTCCCGTTTTGTCTCTGCTCCTGTTCTGTTGGTTCCAGATCCTGAGGCCCAGTTCATTGTTGAGGTTGTTGCTTCGGTCGTCAGGGTTGGCGCAGTTCTATCTCAGCGTTCCCTCCACGATGGGAAGCTCCACCCTTGTGCATTCTTATCTCGTCGTCTCAGCCCTGCAGAACGTAACTACGACATCGGCAATAGAGAACTGTTGGTGGTACGATTGGCCTTGGGTGAGTGCCGTCACTGGTTGGAGGGGTCAGTGCAGCCCTTCTTGGTCTGGACGGATCACAAGAACCTGGAATACATCCGTTCGGCCAAGAGGCTGAGCTCGCGCCAGGCCCGTTGGGCGCTCTTCTTTGCCAGGTTCAACTTCACCCTCTCGTACCGGCCGGGATCTAAGAACACCAAACCCGATGCCCTCTCTCGTCTGTTCGGTGCTCCAGGGGGGGAGGTTGCGGCCGAGGCCATCCTTCCTGAGGGGGTGGTGGTCGGGGCTCTTTCATGGGGTATCGAGCAGCGAATTGAGGAGGCCGGTCGAGGGGTGCAGGTGCCGGGAGGGTGTCCGGCGGGCAGGTTGCCGGTGCTGGCTGCGCTGCACTCTGAGGTCCTTGAGTGGGGTCACTCATCCAGGTTAGTCTGCAATCCAGGTATTCGGAGAACGTTGTCTGCCATCCGACAGCGTTTCTGGTGGCCTACTATGGCCGCAGATGTTAGACAGTTTGTATTGGCCTGCCCCACATGTGCCCAAAGTAAGCCTGTCAATCGCCCTCCTGATGGTCTGCTAAACCCTCTCCCTATCCCTTCCCGCCCTTGGTCACACACTGCCCTTGATTTCTTCTCTGGGCTTCCTCCGTCGAAGGGTAACACTGTAGTTCTCACGGTGGTGGATCGCTTTTCTAAAGTGGTTCATTTTATCCCCCTGCCCAAGCTGCCCTCTGCCCGGGAGACCGCCCGACTGGTGGTGGACCACGTCTTCCGTCTCCATGGGTTTCCGGTGGATGTGGTTTCTGATAGGAGTCCCCAGTTCGTCTCCCGGTTCTGGAGGGAATTTTGTAGACAGACTGGGGCCTCTGCAAGTCTGTCTTCAGGGTTTCATCCCCAGACCAATGGGCAGTGTGAGCGGGCCAACCAGGATCTAGGAAGAATGCTCCGCTGTCTAGCATCCAACAATCCGAGTTCCTGGTGCCAGCAGCTCTCCTGGGCAGAATATGCTCATAACACTCTTCCGGTGGCCGCGTCAGGTATGTCCCCTTTTGAGTGTTCTGTTGGTTATAACCCACCTCTGTTCCCGTCACAGGAACCCGACGCAGTGGTTCCATCCGTCCTGGCTTTCGTCCAGCGCTGCCGTCGCACCTGGGAGAAAGTCAGGAGGATTTTGATCCAAACCTCTGGCTGAACCAAGACCGCAGCTGATCGTCGCCGGTCCTCTCCTCCTGCCTATGTGTGCGGTCAGCGGGTTTGGCTTTCTACCAAGGATCTGCCTCTCCGGGCACCTTCTCGTAAGCTGGCACCCAGATTCATTGGGCCATTCCGCATCACCAAGGTGGTTAGTTCGGTGGCGATCAGGCTCAAGCTCCCTCCAACTTTTGGTTGGGTTCACCCGGTTTTTCATGTTTCCAGGGTCAAGCCGGTGTTCTCTTCCCCCCTTAATCCTGCTTGTAGTCGGCCCACCCCCCCCGCCCCCTTGTCTTGTGGATGGATCTCCTACCTATACGGTTAAGAGATTACTCGATGAGCAGCGCCGCGGCAGGGGGTTTCAGTATCTTGTGGACTGGGAGGGGTATGGTCCAGAGGAGAGGTGCTGGGTGTCGTCCCGGGACATTCTGGACCGCTCGTTGATTGAGGACTTCCGGCGGCATCGAGGTAGGCCCCTTCCTAGAGCGTCAGGTGACGCTCCTGGGAGGGGGAGTACTGTCGGGTCTCGGGGCTAATCACCTGCCTTTTTGGTGTGTGTGTGTGTGTTTGTGTGTGTTTGGATCGCTTGTCAGCTCACCGCGTCTACCTGTTTGAGTTTTCCCCGCCCTCCTTGTTTCTGTGTTGTGAACCTTAATTGCTCGCCACCTGTTCCCTATGTTCTTCAAATTTTTTCCCTTTATCATTCCCTGTGTTTCTCTGTCTATTGTCAGACTGTTGTTACTCGTATCAATAGCTCCGATCTTCTAGCTGCTCTTGGCACTCACCTTGTCGTGTCTTGTCCTCAGGCTCCAGTGTGTTTAGCTGATTTCTCTGCCCCCTGTTCTTACAAAGCGCAGAGCTCTTGGAAGCTTCCAGTCCTTATCACTCCGGTCTCAGCGGACATACGAATTACTGTGGAACGTTACTCATCGGCTTTGATTCATATGCTTCGACTATTCATCCAGTCACTACGAGTAATCCATTGAACGTGACTCATCTGCTCTGCCTCCTCTGTTCTAAATAAAGCCTTGTGTAAACCCGCATTTGAATCCTGCCCATTTCTCCTGACAGCTCTAATTATCTATTGTACCTGAGACAGACATCCTACAATACATCTAACATAATGTTTCTTCTTCTGTGGGTTTATTGGCAGGTCACATACCAGCTTTTTAGGTGCATACCACCACTTACTGTGCTGGAGTATGAAGTGATTTCAGTCTAGGTATATATTATGAATTCTATATTCTATTATTCAGTCCACTATTCTTAATACATTTTAAAATTGTCTTTATTATTTGACCACATCCTTGTTTTGTATTTAATATGTTGCAGACTAAAAATTAATTGCATCTTAAATTCTGTAATTCTCTTTGTAGTTCATTCCTTTCCTGTTCATACATAGGACAGATTAACAACACATGATCTGTTTCCTCTACTTGACATGTTTAATATAATCCAGTACTGTGTTTTCATATTATATGAAGTTTAGAATTAAGTTTTATCTGACCCATCCTTAGTCTTGTTAAAATTACCTGATTTTCTCTACTGAAGTTCAGTATCATTTTGCTTTGATTTACCGTTTTCTAAACTATAAAAATGTCTTCCTGTAAACCTTCCGATTCCCTTGCCATTTCCAATTGCAAGCTTGATACTTTTCCCCTCCATCCTGCTGAGTGAAACTGAAATAGCATGAGTATTCAGATTAAGTTATTCTTTAGCTGTTTTATCAGCTTTTTCGTTTCCTGGTATATCAATGTGCTGGAAGCCAAACAAAATTAACTGTTTACCACCCCCCATACTATCTCATTAGATTTAGTACTTTACTACACTATTCAATGTAGTCAATATGGATTTTCCATGTTATTTTAAAATCAAACCACAAACCAAAATATTTACATTTTGTTACCCTTTCTAATGGTTGTTTATATAAATACAATTAATATTTTTTTGCAATCCTTCTTATTTATTTTTATTTTTTTAAACTGACAACACGTTTTGGATATAGAAAATCTGAATCCCCATTTCACTACACCTTCTATTGCTTCCTGGATTTTATGTACAATATATAAAACATTTTTCCCTCTCTTCCACATTGCTCCATCATCAGCGTATAATGCTGTTGAAATTCCTGGATGAAGTCCTTCACCACATAATTGATATAATAATATAAGACTTACAGCACTTCCCTAAGGAGTTTTGTTTTCTACATTCACCATCTAAGATAATACACTACCCACCTTGACTTGAATCTTTTGACCAAACAAGAAGCTTAAAACCCAATTATAAAATCTTCCTATTCTCTGCAACTTTAATAACACCTCCTTCCCTCCACATCTTTGGAATAGAAATTAGGAAAGCTTGTTTCCATGATAAAAGCACTATTCGGACGGGACTAGTTTTCTAAACTTTGAGTTTCGATTCTTACCACCTGACGTCTGTGATTTTCATGTACCGATTCGGATGGGACTAACATCTCTGTGTTTATCACAGAGGTGGGAGGGTCTGATTTGTGCATCTGGACGTCACAGATATCACGCGCTCTGTATGCGTGCATTGCATTCATTCAGAATGATTGCCTTAGTATTATTACACAATAAATACTAAATGGCTAGTATAACAAAACCATGTTAATGTGTGGTTCCTTTAGTTTAACTTGTTTTCCTTTTTTTATTAGATGTAATTAAAACATTATGTAACTAAGTACATAAATGAACGTGAGTAATCCCTGATGCTGATATTACAATAGCCGGTATTAACAGTTTACGCGATCTTGCTCTTGATTTTATTATTTGTATTATTTTTTTTATTATTATTTATTTGTCGCTAAGCAAATCTATCAAACATCCGCGCGGTAAGAGCATCTACGGTAATTCACGTTGGCCAAAACACACAAGGAAACGCGTTGTGAAATAAAATATCACCGGCAATCACAGACATTCGCATTCGGACGGGATTAGTTTTCTCAGAGGATCACTGAGTTTGCTGAAAAACGGTAGGTAATTTGCTCTGGAATTATCACAGAGGTTGTGTGTGAAAAACACAGACGTGGCAGATTCGGACGGGATTAAAATCACCAAGTACGTCTGTGAAACGCAGATTTCACTAACGACCCCTGTAAAACTAGTCCCGTCCCAATAGGGCTAAAGACAGTTAACCTTCTATCCATATTTTATTAAAAAGATCCAATATTGCTTTAAATATTACTTCATCCATTTGTTTACTAGTATTATAGCAAACTCTATCTTTCCCTGGGGCAGTATTTCTAACTGTCATTAATACTATTTTAGTTCCCACATTTTAAAAGTGTTTAATCTTTCAGAACATAAGTCTATATCATCTTCAGTAATATAATTCTCCATTCCATCAATGAATAACTTGTTAGATTTTTCCCACTCAGTTTTATCAAATTTCCACCTGGATTGCTTTGTGTTATTTTGGTAATAAATTTCCATTCCAAAAGCACATATTATTGGAAAATGATCACTACCTAATGTTGAATGATCTAGGACTTTCCATCTACATTCCAATGCTATAGTTCCCAGAACTATTGTAAGATCTGGACAAGAAGTTGAAGAATCCCTTATATTGAATCGAGTTACCTTCCCATTATTTAAAAACACTAAAGTTTGTTCCTCCATAAACTCTTCTACAACTCTTCCATTCCAATCTGTGCATAAACTTCCCCATTATTTAAACACACTAAAGTTTGTTCCTCCATAAACCCTTCTACAACTCTTCCATTCCAATCTGTGCATAAACTTCCCCACAGTGAATTGCGTGCATTAAAATCCCACACCATATTAAAATATCCCTGGCCTTAGTTCTTATTATATTCAATTAATCTAATTTTAACTGATTGCAGGGATTATAAATTGATCACCTTCATCCAACCTTCCTGTGACCATACCTCTACCACATCACATTTACCCTGGGTATCTACACCGTAAAAAAAATGGTAATCTACTGGCAGCTGAGGTTTCCAGCATCATACTGTAAAAATACCATGCACTACTGTTTTAGAAAATAACAGAATGATACCGTTTTGTTAAATACAGCATTTAGCTGTTAAATTACATGCTAAACAATACCACTGTATTTTACATTAAAATACTATTATGCACTACATTTTATGTTTGTCTGTGTGGATTACAAAAAAGAAAAAAAAAAGAAAAATGTGCATTGTTTTTATTTATCTTTATTATTTTAATACAACACCATAAATTCTGCACAGTGCTTGTTAATACATTATGCATTAAAACAGGCAAAAATTACAAAATGCAAAAATGGCTTAGAAAAAAACACACACAAAAAAAAACAATACACAATAGAAATCATTCTCCAGAACATAAAATACAGAATCTAGCCTAAAATCAGCCCAAAATGGCCTCTAGTATACAAATAAACAATAATACAGAAGGAAAAACAAAAAACAAACATCAGCCCACTACATATTTCTGAAAAACAACTGCATGAGTGGGGAGTTCCAACTACACCTTAAATAAAGTGCCATTCAAAGTTCATAAGTATTTTTAAAAGATTTGATACTTTGGAACTGACGGTCATGGTCTTCTGCACAGTTTTCCCAGTTTTTTTAGATGTCACTTTTCCCCTTGCAGCCTTGGTCTCCTTTTCTGGATTTTCCCAACAAAGCATCTGAAAAGTAAGAGTAAAATATTTTCAGTGAACAGTGCTTTAAAACGGTATGGTTTACAAAAAATAAATACATATTAAATCCTTTGTATTATTTCTTTAGAAAAATTACTGATTTTGTGTTCTGTAACAGAAATAAGTGAAACATCACAGGCTGTTTGAAGTACCTTCATGTATTTTTTTTCTCCACCAAGATTATGTAATATGATGAAATGTAAGGTCTGGTTGTCATGCAGGTGCATCGAAAATTTTGACCTCCAAAATGACAATAGAATTTTAAAGGTAGTCAAAAAATGGTTTAATCTATGGCTTCTGAAGCAATCCCACTTTTGGATGATAAGAGTCTAAAATGGGAAGATCTTTTTCATGTTCATGTGTGTCAATTACTAGAAAGTGTACTCACGACTGAGGTCATGACACTGACGGACTGCAGTGGTATAATGAACAGTGAAAGTGTTACCTTTTGGTCTGTTCTCACCTAAAACTAAACCAAATTAAACCACTGTACTTGAATGAATTATATTTATGATGTTTGCATGCCCTTTGTAGCTTGAAGTTATATATACACACAGGTGCATCTCACTAAATTAGAATGTTGTGGAAAAGTTCATTTCAGTAACTCAGCTCAAATTGTGAAACTCATGAATTAAATAATTTTAATGCACACCACCTGAAGTAGTTTAAAAAGTGAAAAGTGAAGTGAAGTGACATTCAGCCAAGTATGGTGAATTTGTGCTCTGCATTTAAGTGAGTGAAGTGACATTCAGCCAAGTATGGTGACCCATACTCAGAATTTGTGCTCTGCATTTAACCCATCCGAAATGCACACACACAGAGCAGTGAACACACACACACACTGTGAGCACACACCCGGAGCAGTGGGCAGCCATTTATGCTGCGGCGCCCGGGGAGCAGTTGGGGGTTCGATGCCTTGCTCAAGGGCACCTAAGTCGTGGTATTGAAGGTGGAGAGAGAACTGTTCATGCACTACCCCCACCCCCGATTCCGTCCGGCCCGAGACTAGAACTCACAACCCTTCGATTGGGAGTCCAACCCTCTAACCATTAGGCCACGACTTCCCCTTAAAGCTGCGGTAGGGAACTTTTGACGCTCTAGCGGTTAATAAACAGAACTGCTTGCGTCTTGCGGAAGAACATCGTAGCCGGAACTACTTCTCTCTGTTTATGTCTATGAAGAATCACAAAGGTACTGGGTTACTCCGCCGCGGTACCCCCGAAGCAATCAAAAATAGTCTGAATATAAACACTTATTATAGGTGCACCCTAGTGATTCAGGACAAGCCAAAAACACGGTTTGGAAAATGGATTCATGGTGTACTCGCTTATTATATAAATTTTTCTACATTTTGAACACAAAGTTACGGACCGCAGCTCTGATTGGTTATTTTTTACCGGGAGCGATGGAGTTTCTGCAAATGGCAATAGGACCACTGGGAGGAGCCAGAGGAGCTTGATTTTTTCACAGATTATCTCTCATATTCTACTATCAGGACATAATGACAGGTTTAACAAATATGTAAAAAATATATATTTACAAAAGTTACCTACTGCAGCTTTAAGGGGTCTTTCAAACTGGCAGTTTAGTGTGGAACAGGGCACGGTTCGCATGAAAAATTGCTAATGTGAACGCTGTCATCGGACCCTGGTGCGCACTGGGGTACCGAACCCGAGACTACCTGGAGAAGGTGGTCTGAGTTCGGTTGCTCCGGAGATGTGGTCGCAGTTCACGCAAATGTGCAAGCAACAAGGACTCGGGTGCGCACTTGTCCAGGAAGTAAAGTATCCCGTGCATGCGTAACACTGTCGATATCATTGTTTCCTCAACACACAAGAGAGCCGAGCTTGATTCCACACACTCCTAAAAGTCAAAATTAAACAATTAAAATTTTATAATTAAAATGTATTATTATGCCCTGCATAATAGCACCAAAAAAAAAAAAAAAAAAAAATTACAACTATGCTCAGTCGCGTTGTGTTCTCCAGGCATTTCCGTGTGAGTTTGCAATGATGTAAGGTGACTGCAAACGCACCATTGTTTGATACAACTTTTGAGTGTGAAAGCAGACCAACGGGGGCGCTGGGAACAATCGCGCTCGGGCTCGGACCACAGCAAACGAGCCCAGTGTAAAAGCCCTCTAAGTCTTTGGTTCTTTTAATTGTGATGATTTTGGATCACATTAAACAAGAACCCACCAATTCACTATCTCAACAAATTAGAATATGGCGACATGCCAATCAGCTAATCAACTCAAAAAACCTGCAAAGGTTTCCTGAGCCTTCAAAATGATCTCTCAGTTTGGTTCACTAGACTACACAATCATGGGGAAGACTGCTGATCTGACAGTTGTCCAGAAGACAACCATCGACCCCCTTCACTAGGAGGCTAAGCCATAAACATTCATTGCCAAAGAAGCTGGCTGTTCACAGAGTGCTGTATCCAAGCATGTTAACAGAAAGCTGAGTGGAAGGAAAAAGTGTGGAAGAAAAATATGCACCACCAACCAAAAGAACCTCAGCGTTATGAGGATTGTCAAGAGAAAATCGATTCAAGGAATGAATCTGAGGCTGGAGTCAAGGCATCAAGAGCCACCACACACAGACGTGTCAGGGAATTTGGCTAGTTGTCATATTCCTCTTTTTAAGCCACTCCAGAACCACAGACACAGACATCGTCAGAGTTGTCTTACCTGGGCTAAGGAGAAGAAGAAATGGACTGTTGCCTAGTGGTTCTAAGTCCTCTTTTCAGATGGGAGAAAGTTTTGTATTTAATTTGGAAACCAAGGTCCTAGAGTCTGAAGGAAGGGTGGAGAAGTTAATACCTCACGTTGCTTGAAGTCCAGAGTTAAGTTTCCACAGTCTGTGATGATTTGGGGTGCAATGTCATCTGCTGGTGTTGGTCCATTGTGTTTTTTGAAAATCAAAGTAACTGCACCCATTTACAAAGACATTTTCTACCGACCAGCTTTTTGAAAATGCTGATTTCATTTTCCAGAAGGATTTGGCTCCTACCCTGCTTTGTTAAATGACCATGGTGTTGGTGTGCTTGACTGGGCACATTTTTTTAATTCAGGTATGCTAAAATTAGTAAAAATTGCAAAATATACAGCACAGCAGGTTAAAGGATTACTCCACCCTCCATCATCTTCCGCTTATCCGGGGCCGGGTCGCGGGGGCAACAGTCGCAGAGATGCCCAGAGTTTCCTCTCCCTAGCCACTTCTTCCAGCTCTTCCGGGGGGACCCCGAGGCGTTCCCAAGCCAGCCGGGAGACAAAGTCCCTCCAGCGTGTCCTAGGTCTTCCCCAGGGCCTCCTCCCGGTGAGACGTGCCTGGAACATCTCCCTGGGAAAGCCTCCAGGAGGCATCCGAAATAGATGCCCGAGCCATCTCAGCTGGCTCCTCTCGATGTGGAGGAGCAACGGCTATACTCTGAGCTCCTCCCGAGTGACTGAGCTTCTCACCCTATCTCTGAGGGAGTGCCCAGCCACCCAACGGAGAAAGCTCATTTAGGCCGCCTTTATCCTGGATCTTGTCCTTTCAGTCATGACCCACAGCTCATGACTATAGGTGAGAGTAGGAACGTAGATTGACCGGTAAATCGAGAGCTTTGCCTTACAGCTCAGCTCCTTCTTCACCACGACAGACCGGTACAGCGACTGCATCCGCTGTCAGTGGTTCAATCTTTTCTGTACCTTGACAGAGTTATTAACTTGGCAGTCAATGAGATGATTAAAAGCCTCCTGGTTTTCATCTAAAACATCTTAAATTGTGTTCTGAGGACAAACAAAGTTTTACAGGTTTGGAACAACATGGGAGTAAGTGGTTAATGAAATAAAAATAATAATAATTGGGTGGAGTAACACTTTAAATGAGAACCCTATTTTAGGGTGAACTATTCCTGTAATCACATACTAATATAAACAAACAAAAAAAAAACATAAGTGCAAACTTGTTACCTTTGAAGGATTTCCAGTGAGCATGCTGTTTCCTCTTGGTACCGCAAATTAAAGATGTAATACAAAGAAAACAATGCAGCAAGTCCAGAGAGAAAATCTGGCAAGATTATTCTCCCTTCCATGCTGATCAGCCATCGTTTTATCCACTGCCCATTAAAGAAATGGATTGATTAAAGAGCCAGTAAGATGAAAATTCTAAGCTTCCTATCACTGTTTATAAGTCCAGTACATTAGGTTTAAATCCATCCAAGGTTAAAAAACATTGTAATTTTGTCAAAATATCATTTTATCAGAGATCCCCAAACGGTTCACGCGAAGCTGTTCAAAAGATTCAGTTTCCTTAAACCCCACCTTTCGGTAGCATACTGTGTTCTGATTGGTCAACTAACATAGTCAGTTTTGATTGGTCGTTCCGCACACACCTCCACGGTAAACTATGCGTTAGCATCTGTTTGGGGTGAATTATGTCTTATTCCTCTCACCGTGAAGCAAACAGTAAAATAAAAAACCTGAACACTCTCGCTGCTTTTTCTTCTGTGTGGGTGTATTCAAGCCGCACGCTTCAGTTTGAATCTGAATAGCGCGTTCAGCGCGGGGGCGTGGTCACGAAGGGAGACATGAAAAACAGACATTGCGTTGTTTTCATATGGATTACTTTATCACAGAATATCTGTTTTCGGCAGCACTTGTTTAGTTTTAAAGTAGACATGTCAAGCTTTATATAGATATCTCTCTCATGTCACTTCGTTGAGTATTCACGGAGTTACACTTCATTTTAATGACGTGTTTGTACATGACGATCAGGCTGCAGACAGCACACATACTGATAAGACGCTCGGGAGAAAACAGACACATAACTTCATAATCATACTTCGCGTTGTGATTCGGAGATGCTCGTTGTTCTAAATAAAGTTGGTAATGAAACATCTTTTATGGCCAAAGGCTTTGAAAATCCCGCTGTACTCACCGAGATTAGAAAAGCAGTCATCAGTGAAATGTTGTGAACACAACAGAAGGGATTTGTTGTACTGCTCTGGTATTGTGGTAAAAATGAATTTTAGCCATTGGTTCTTCTGATTTTCATTCTTTGGCAGTGAAAATAAAACAAACTTGCCTTTACAATTAAAAACACACTGTCTCCTCGACATGATGCTATCACACCAACCAGAGCGTCTGTGAGGGGGGTGGGGCAGGTCAGAGTTCCGTTTCTCCCAAGACGGTAGGCGGAGATTATTATGCAAAGTGTTCCTAGTGACGTACATAGAGATGGGCAAAGGATTTGAAATCTATAACGACTGGGAGGCGCACAAGATGGCGGCATGACTAGATGCATTTGCACGGCTGCGTAAAATAAATTTCGGGTATATCTTACTAATGTTGATATAACTAATAAGTCACACTTGTTTTATGTGTTACTGAGATTCTGACAAAAATTAGCTGCTTTGGAGTTTATTTAGAGCTTGAGTTACCATGGATTCTTCAGAAGAAATGGACGTTGAGGTTCAAAAGATGACAGAGAAAAGACTTAATGACGACTTGCACTCCTACAGTTGCAGAAGCAAAAAAGGAGGTGAATGTGACTCTTTCCCTAACACGCCGTCCAAAACACGTCCACCGAAGAAGCTCGCAAAAGGAGATAACGTTACATCAGAGAATTTAACGTTAAGTCAGGTACAAAATAGCATCATTCAAATAATCAAACAGTCTTCCGAAGAAATAAAAGACATGGTGAAAGAAAATTCGGCCAGCATCAACCTCTTGAAAGAAGCACTGGAAGTTGTGCATTCTGAAATATTTGACATTCGAAAAGAAAACGAAGATTTGAAAAACAAAAATGAAGAGTTTGTGAAACGTGTCTCTGATTTAGAGGACAGACTGAATGATCAGGATCGATACTGTCGGAGATGGAATCTGCGTTTAGAAGGGCTGACTGAACGCACCGATGATAATGTCAAGTCTCGGGTGATTGAGATCTGCAAAGCGGTGGTTGTCGAGGAAGAGCGTAATTTCGTGCCGAATAATGTGGACATTGCTCATCGTATTGGAAGATCTAGTGCAGACAGCGGCAATGGAAAGAAACCGAGGCCAGTAATAATACGATTTGCTTTCAGAACAGCTCGAGACCTCACATGGAAAGGAGCAAAGGGAAATGACTTCCTTAAACAGAACAAGATGTACTTCAAAGAAGACCTCACGATCAAAGATAGAGCTACACAAAATCTCCTTTGGCCTGTAATTGACAAAGCACGTAAAGAAGGCAAGAGGGCCTTCTATGTGGGAGTCAAGGCAATAGTGAATGGTAAAGAAATCAAACCTTTAACCGTGCTTAATGTCATTGGTCTAGAATTCCAGTCTGCTACGAAAATTCTGTTTGCCTTACTAACCAATAATTTGTTTAATTTAAATATAGAGAGCTGGACATAATTAAAAAAAAAAATATATATATATATATATTTTTTTTTTCTTTCTAAAATAACCTTAAGATTATAAAGATGTTAACGTGAATACATCACTTGATTTTTCTTTTGTGAAACTGGGACTATAAAAAAAGACTTAACTTTATTTTATTTTCCGTTAAATTTAAGCAAACAGGATCTCAAAATTTGAATTTGAATTGTGACTTTTATGAAAATTTGGAAGTAAGAGTACCCTTATACTCTCTCAACACTTACATTCC
>NC_068400.1:5717680-5730180 GCF_023724105.1 Carassius gibelio
TATTTTATTTTACTTATGCATAATTTATTGCAATTTATATTACTTCTATTGTTTTTACATAACATTTAGAACATTTATAAAAATTAGAATGCGTTTTATTCACCAAGTGCTTGAACACACACACACACACACACACACACACACACACAGGAACTATTTGTTATTCATTTTACACTTAATGTTATCTTGCGTATTGTAAATTGCTCCAAACAGCCTGCAGTTTTGCCCATTCATAATATAAACAATTTCGAAATAAAGAAAGGGTTAAGGATACGAAATGGGCGGGTCTCGCTGTGTTTGACTGACAGGGCTCGCTTCAAGCTTCACAATAGTAGAAAGTAGGGGGCGGGGCATATGTTAAAACAAAAGGTGTGCCTCGAGTCAAACTGACCAAATGAGGTGTCCACCCTGGAGACTTAAGCAAAAGTGGGCGTTTATCACCATGTGGGTGTTTTTAAACTGCTGGGTGTTTCTGAATCATGCAATCTAAATGATCGCCCTTACCCAACCCCACCCCTAAACCTAACGTCACTATTACATCAACCAATCAGGTATCATGGTGTAAAAACACCTTGATCTAGTAACTCCCCATTACTTTCCTGCAGAGACCTATACTTGTGCACCCTGAGACAAAAAGCTGACGTAAGACTCCGAGGGCGGGGTCCTGTCGGTAGGATAGACCGGCACATAATCATCATGCAGGATACATTGTTGCGGCTGCAATGACGTGCGATTACGAATAAGAAGAGGCGCTGCAGGTACGGCGAGAGATTATTTGGTTTCACACGTACCCCTATAAAACCAATTTCTCCCATAATGTCGGGCGGGGATCTTCGCGTTCTTCGCCAAGAGCCAGGGCAGGAGAGCCCGAGGATGCCGGCCTGGAAACGCGAGATCCTTGAGCGGAGAAAGACGAAGGGCGGTGGGACCGGAGCAGGTGCCGAGTCCGTCGCATCTCAATTTAACGGCGAGGTAACGGCCAGCAAAAGCAAGGATGATATTAGCAGCGCACATTCTAGCAGGAACTATACCATTACCGCTGCCAAGCGCGCGAACAAAAGCCCGGATCTGTCACCGGTGAAAACAAAAGAGCATTGGCCATCAGCTGACCCGAGCCGCACGGAGGAGAGAACTGCGAGAGACAACAGAGCTCAGGAGAGCCTGGTATCACAAGAGAGCTTGGGTCCGCTGCAGGAAAACCCATTCATTAAACTAGAAAAAGAACGCAAGAAGCGTCAGCGCCAAGAGAACGCCGCGCGACCGGTTCAGCACATCCTCGAGTTATACGGCGGCGTTCCCGGGATACGGACTATACGCGCTGAGAATATCATCATTATTGAATCCGACCCGGAGTACTTCTCGGAAGGATGTGGTTCGAATCATGCATCGAAACTGCAGCAGAACGGCACGGTGAGCGGATACAGCTCTCTCAGTGACCTGTTAGACCGGAGAGGTAGTCCGGTTACGGAGATACGCGCGAAGGAAGTGGTCATTTACGATACTGCGCTTAGTAAAAGCGAGGAGAACCTCAGCACGCTGGGAAGACCCGCGTCCGCCCCGCTGGAGGGGCAAGGAAGGGTGAGTCGTATGTTACAGAAATTTGACATGAATTATGGCAAGTTGCAGGCCAAGTCACGAAGCACGGAAAACCTCCTGGACTTAGACTCTAGTCCTGTCAGGCCAAGCTCCAGACCCACGCCAGATGTGGTGCCAAAATGCCCAGTGTCTCCACAAGCCAGATCTCCACAGAGCAAGGTCTTCCAAAATGTCCTGTCTTCCATGGGCAACCATCACACCTCTCCTAGTGACTCAGGGAGTAGTACACCCGTTTCCGGATCCCCTCAGTTAGTGTCTTCATGTAGACGTTTCGAGGGGAGCGGGGGAAGAAGTGTCACTGTGTATCCAAAGGAGGACACTGAGAGGTCTTTGTCCAAGCCTGTTAGAGAACGGGACTGGGACAGCACAGATGGGGCCTCTAAAGCCAAGGTGCCATGCTCTCCGGAGAGCCACCATGCTCGTGCCGACTGTACTCCTAGCCCCACATCACCCCCCTTATCACCCAGCTTTGAGATCTGCCCGTCCCCTCGCCCTGATCTTTCTCTCCTTCCGCCTGGGGATCTACAGGCTCGTGCACTCGCCAACTTAAGACTCCAGTCTCGCAATTCCTTCACCGTCATTCCCAAGAGTCATGCAGCCATTTCGTCACCTGGCAGCACCGCCCCATCCAGCCCTGTACTTTCCCCCCCATCCCCACGACCCCTGGTGGGTGTGGCAGCTTCAGAGCCCGCAGTGCCAACCCCCTTGCCCGCTTCCTTCATACCTTCCACACCAAAGCTTACAGAAAAGGTGACCATAGAAGCCAAAACAGGGTCTCCACAACATACCCCACCTGCCACACTCACCTCTCCAGCCCCAGCTTCTCCACCCTCAATTGGCTCTCCCGTCAAATCAGTCTCATCTCCAAAGGAACCTCTGGTTGATGAGCTGCCTATCACAAACATTGATGACATAGTCGTGGAGCCCACGCCACCCGTCCTGAGCCCTGCAGTGCAGAGGCGCAAAGGAAATACGTTTACAATTGTTCCGAAACGGAGGCCCGAGGCCCCGTCTGGCCCTGATGAGACCCCAGAAGTCGTCGGTGAATCTCCACACACACCACAGGCCCCTTATGCCCATCTGGGAACCCTGATTAAAAAGCGTTACCCTGCTGCAGAGGAGATTGAGGTCATTGGGGGCTACCTCTCCCTTGGGCGATCCTGTCTCTCGAAGACTGGCTCAACAGGAAAAAAGGTATGATATTTAGCATAAGAACTACATTGGTCATTTACTTACTACACATGTATTAAAGAAATAGGATGTCTTTATGAAGTGGCTTAGAAGGTATAGTTTACCCCAAAACAAACACTCTGTCATCATTTACTCATTCTGATGTCATTCAAAACCTGTTTAACTTTTTTCTTTTGTGGGGCACAAAAGGCAACATTAGGCACTCCCAGTCACTTTTCACTTGCATTCTGCCTTAAATCTAATTTTGTGTTCCACTAAAGAAATATGTCATATGAGTTGTGGCACCACATAAGGGTAAGTAAATAATAGAAGAACCGTACATTTTGGGTTACCTATTCTTTTCAGAAGAATTCACCTTTCTGTCCTGGCAAGTGTCTTGATTAAATACACTTTTATGTTCAATTCTTGCCATTAACAAACCATTAACTATGACTTTTACCTCTATAACTTAATTATAGCTCCTTGTTAATAGTAAGGTAGTTGTTAAGTTTAGGTATTGGGAAGGGTTATAGATTTAGAATATGGTCATGCAGAATGTGCTTTATAAGTACTAATAAAGAGCCAATATATTTTAAGAATAGTCACTCTGCGCAACAGCGCTCATGGCGACCCGAGTTCGATTTTTGTCTTAAGTTCCTTTGCCAGTCCCACTCCCCTCTCTCCTCCCAGTGCTTTCCTGTCATCTTTCTAATGTACTATCTATAAAAAATGCATAAAAAGCAAAAAAAAATTAATAACAACTAGTTAATAGTGAGAATTGGTCCCTGTACCCATTTGTTTTTAGGTTAGAAATCAGACATGTTTGTTGGGTGTTTATGACCTGTTCAAAGGTTCACTGTATTCTTAACCACTGCAACATAGCTGTTTGGATGTTCCATATACGTCTCATAAAACAAGGATTTTGTATGACACATGCAGGTTACATTGAGATACATGCTGCTTACCTCCTGCAAGACATCAGTCCAAACAAGTAGTAACTTTTCTTGTTTGATTCTATGCTACCCATCTTATTTTGCAACACGGAAGTAAGCTATTTTCTGTGAATGTGCAAGACTTCTGATTTATTAGCTAAATAACAAAGTGCATTAAAGAATAATAACAAAATGCATTAAACTGTAAAACTATCTGGGATACAAAAAGTCTGTTTATGATTGTGATAATAAATATTATCATAATAAATGCTAATTTGCTATATCACGCAGGATAACTTTCAAGTTGGCTGAGGTTTCTCTTAAATCAGGCGGATACAGTGAAACTAATTTGTATACTTAAAGTTAAACCACAATGTTAAATGTTGCTGAACTACAATTTGATAGAATTAGATATCAAAATATCAAAACAAGCAGCATTCATTTTAGATAAAAACACTATAAGCACAGTTCTAGAGCAAAATGTTTGATAAAAAAAAGAAAAAAGATGTACCATTAAAAATCAAGGCAAATGTTACTCTGCTAGGACACCTGTGTGAACTTGATGAGAGCTGACTTCATATATACAAAATCACCAAAACACCAGCTAAATAGAAATCATCTCAAAAAGAAAAGAGTTTAGAATAGTTTGGTTTGATATTTTGTATCTAATGAAATTACATTCACAAATTTAGTAGGGCAACTTAAAAGTACAAAACTATAGAACATTCCTATATGCCAATAATATAGAAAATAACATTTGGGAATGTGTAGTTATGGACACAGCATGCAGTATATGCTCACATTGCAACTTTAGTTTATAAACAAATGTAGACTACTGTAAATAGCAGTAAGGATCTTGCCAGAGAAGGTCAGGTGATTTATGTAGGAAAATGAGTCATGTGTTCTGTTCGGAGTCAAGTCTAGGAGATACTGAGGTCTAATAAAGGTTTTTGCAAGGCTGTATTTGAGATTTGACTTGTTACCTAACATGCTGCCATTCACAGTCAAAAACTATCTCAAAACAGGAAACCAAACTCGCAGCAACGATTCGTTTCACTTCCTCCGCATAGTGGTTCTCTCAAACTGCTAAAATATCAAACTAGGTTTAGATTCATAGCATGTTATTAAAAGGTGTATGATTCCAGATGTTCGAGTTTGTCAGTTAGAGTTTCACCTTTTTTCTATTAATTTTTGTGTTAGCTTTAGTATTTTAGCTCTAATGTTAATGGGATGAAATTAGAAACAGCTAGTTGTCAAGAATATGAATATCTTACTTTCCTGTTATTGTTTTCATTAATTTAGCATTATCCATATAGATTTTTGTTTATTGTGTACTCTGATGATTTATTATGCTAGTCTTGGACCCTTGTTGTTTTTAAGACACCATGTCAAGTTAAAAGTAGTTTAATTGTCCTTTTCTGTACAAGCATGCATCCTGTGCCTTCAACCCTTTAAAACATGTCTCATTACAGTGTAGTGAACATCACCCTACTTTTTATACTGTAAGTGTAAAAAGGCTTTTTATACTGTAAGTGTTAATAATCATTCTAATTTCATGAGAACAGGGAAGTCTCAACCATAGCTATAACAAAACTGTTATCAGTTGATGAATGTTGAAAGCATGGAGAATCACAGCCTACCGACTTTAAACAGCTTGAGCATTTATAGTTGCAGATTACATAACTGCTGTGTGCAGAAACAGAAAGTTATCATCAGTTAGTGTGGCTGCTTTTAGTGACTAGTTTTTGTTGTAGTCATCGTGGCTGGTGTGAATGGGCCTTGAAGAGCTAAAGTGCGCATCACTCACATTTTCTTCAGTTACCTCAATCTGAAATGCATTTGTGAGGTTACACTCTTGAAACTCTTCAGTCTTTTTGTGTACGTTGGAATAATGAAATCATGCCAAATTGATAATTGGCTGAAAGTCATGGGCCTCTCCTCTGTGAAATATCCAGACGGTCAGGCCCAGTTTGGGTTAGGTTATATGCTGCTTTTGTTCTTGCTCTGTGTTGTATATGTAGTTGATTGTTACGTGTTTGAGGATTGGCTCATGCCACACCTTTGTTTTGTTGGGTTTTAGAGGTTACATCGAAGCCCTTCCTGGTCTGGAGCTTAGACAGGGCAGCAGCAATTATGGCAACTTCAAGGCCATATCATTTGTTTAGAATTCACTCACTGAATTTGTCCTTAAAATAAAGCATTATATTTCCCCAAAAAATTTCAGAATGAAAAGATGCAATCCCCAACAAAATCATCATAGAATAATTAATTCCTTTCAAATATAACTATTCAAGAATGTTTTTTATACTGTGAACAAAATATTGTGATGTATATGTGCAATATAATATCACAGATTTTTCTGATATTGTACAGCCCTAACGATGAAATATATTTTATGTTATTACATAGTAATAGTACAGTGATTTATCTTGCACTGTTAGGAGTCACATGATCTAAATCAGTCTAAGAAGCCTGGATGATGTCTGTCAGGGGCTTGTCTTTTCTTTTGGGGTCTTGTGTGAGAGGGGCTGAGGGGGTTGGGCCAAAATCTCATTAATGCTCTTAGCATATTGTCTCTCCAGGGTCAGTTATTTTTCTCCATAATCATGATGTTATGATCTTTAATTTTGCTTGTGCCTCGATGTTAAACTTGCTTTAAGCAATGAGAGTGAATTTGTTCAAGAACCTATCTATAGACCCAAGTCTGTGCAGAACCAATGGTAAACATGTGATAACAAATATTATTAAAATGACTGAGTTTCAGACTTGAAAGAAGATTGAGTTCACGTCTTTTGTTTATAATATTTAAAATATTGGAAATTATAAATAGCAATTTGTCTGACAATGAATGTCTACTACATGAAATACTCCTCTGTGCCCATCAGATATTGTAGTAGTAGAGTATACAGGAATCCAGTCAGCATACAGAGAGCATTTATAACTAGATCTTTGATCTGAAGATAGTGTGTTCCCTATTTATAGTGTGTTCACAGGAAGTTAATATTATTAAAAGCCTGAGGCAGAATATGTCAGAGGATTTTCGTCATGGTTTAATACTAACTTTTATGTTTCTCTGCTCATTCTTGAAGCCCTTGAAGAAGGATTGTTTTAATGAACCTTTGAAAGTTTAATATGACATGGCCCAGCTTTAGAAAATGTGCGGGGTTTTTACGCAGGTGCAGTGGCAGAGCTAGAGTTTTATACATGGGGTGGCCTGCTGGACCCATGTTTGCTGGCTGGATTCTGCCAATCCGCTGGATTCTGTCAATCCTCTGACATATTCTGTAGGATGCACAGAGGAGGAAACAGGGTCTGGGTCCAAATGCAGGGAAATTATAACTTTTCAATAAAAGAGAACAAAAAGGCCAACACGGCAAAACAACAGGGACATGAGCAGAAGCAACCGTTCATGTTTTTGCGAAAATGAACGTGTGTAGTGAGAGCGCGTACACGAGAGGCTGTAAATAGACACGATGAAGCGCGATGCGGAACACTAGACCAGACGCGCCGCATCCCTGATTTCGCGGCTAAAATAATTGCTCAAATTGTGAAACTCATGTATTAAATAAATTCAGAAAATAAATAAAATAAATAAATTACACAGACTGATGTAGTTTAAGTCTTTGGTTCTTTTAATTGTGATGATTTTGGCTCACATTTAACAAAAAAACATCTCAACAAATTAGAATATGGTGACATCTACTAATCAACTCAAAACACCCACAAAGGTTTCCTGAGCCTTCAAAATGGTCTCTCAGTTTGTTTCACTAGGCTAGTCATGGGGAAGACTGCTGATCTGACAGTTGTCCAGAAGACAAGGGAATAGACTGAGACTGGGCATACAGATGTGTCAAGGAATTTGGCTACAGTTGTCGTATTCCTCTTGTTAAGACACTCCTGAAAGACAGACAATGTCAGAGGCGACTTACTTGGGCTAAGGAGAAGAAGAACTGGACTGTTGCCCAGTGGTCCAAAGTCCTTTTTTCAGATAAGAGCAAGTTTTGTATTTCATTTGGAAACCAAGGTCCTACAGTCAGGAGGAAGGGTGGAGAAGCGCATAGCGCTTGATTTGGGGTGCAATGTCATCTGCTGGTGTTGGACCATTGTGTTTTTTGAAAACCAAAGTCACTGCACCCATTTACCCAGAAATTTTGGAGCACTTCAAGCCTCCTTCTGCTGACCAGCTTTTTGAAGATGCTGATTTCTTTTACCAGCAGGATTTGGCACCTGCCCACACTGCCAAAAGCACCAAAAGTTGGTTAAATGACCATGTTGTTGGTGTGCTTGACTGGCCAGCAAACCCACCAGACCTATTGTCAAGAAGAAAATTAGTAACAAGAGTCCAAAAAATGCAGATAAGCTGAAGGCCACTGTCAAAGCAACCTGGGCTTCCATACCACCTCAGCAGTGCCACAAACTGATCACCTCGATGCCACGCCGAATTGAGGCTGTAATTAAAGTAAAAGGAGCCCCTACCAAGTATTGAGTACATTAGTTTGTTAAATGTGAGCCAAAACCATCACAATTAAAAGAACCAAAGACTTAAACTACTTCAGTCTGTGTGCACTGAATTCATTTAATACACAAGTTTCACAATTTGAGTTGAATTACTGAAATAAATAAACTTTTCCATGACATTCTAATTTATTGAGATGCACCTGTATTTATTGGTTGGCCATTAGTACACTCTAAGCTTGTAACTACCCATCTCTCTCTGTCTTTAAGGCTGTAGAGAGTGGTTTTATTAGTGTATTATTCACTTGTAGCCACAGCCTTTCTGAACAAGGTACTTAAAATCTTACTTGTATAGGTACACTTACCACAATAATTGTGGCCATCAGCATGAATGGCACAAATCGTGTGGCTGTTTGAGGAGAGGTGTGGATTCACTTTTCTGAGCAATCAAACTTATAGGATAGTTCACCCTAAAATGAAACTTATAATGCCATCATTTACTCACCACAAAACAGTTTTGTTCATCTTTGAAAGAAAAAGGAAGTTATTTTTAATAACTAAAAATAATTTTCCCCAAAATTTTCAAGCTTCAGAAAGTTTAAAAAGTTAATATTTATTCATATTGAGAAGTTTAATCCATGAGGCTTGTTCTTGCAAGCAAAATTACTTGTTTTGTGATGCATAATGTCAGCATATCTCCTGATATTACAAATAAAGAAGAACATTTTCAGTTTGCAGAGTAATTCTCAAAAAGAAACCATAAAGTAGGTTGGAATAATTTACTTTAAAATAAAGCACTAAAAATTAAGTCATAAAGAGGACCCTTGCAGACCCTTCCTGTTTGTCAAGGACAAAAGATTGTAATATCATGGAAAAGTTCTTTATTTTTCATAATTTAATAAAAAAAGCAAACTTTCTTATATTATGGAATCATTGCACACAAACTGAAATATTTCAAGAGTTTTGTTTTAGTTCTGATGGCTATGACTTACAGCTTAGGAAAAAAAAAATAGTATCTCAAAAAATTTTAATTTCCTTTTGCATGAATTATTGCTTCAATCCAGCATGGCATGGAGGTGATCAGCCTGGGGCACTGCTGAGGCATTATTGAAGCCCAGGTTGCTTTGATAGCGGCCTTCAGTTCCTCTGTATTGTTTGTCAGATGTTACAAATCTTCTTCTTCACAATACCACATAGATTCTTTGTGAGGTTCAGGTCAGGCATGGTAACTGGCCAATCAAGCACAGTAATATCATTATCAGCAAACCACTTGTTGGAAGTGGTTTTGGCACTCAGGGCAGGTGATAAAGTCCTGCTGCAAAATGAAATCAGCATCTCCATAAAGCTTGTCAGCAGATGGAAGCATAAAGCGCTCCAAAATCTCCTGGTAGATGGACCAACACCAGCAGACGTCACGGAAAGTGTTGAGGGTAACGCATTACAAGTAACATCCCACTCGCAAAAAAAAAAAAAAAAAAAAAATGCTAGCATTTATACTCAAAATTAATCAAACTAACCAAGCTCAAAATGGAATATTCACATTTTTTGAGAAAAAAAAATCTTGAAATATTTCAGTTTGTGTGCAATGAATCTAGAATATAAGAAAGTTTGCTTTTTTAAATTAAATTACAAAAAATAAAGACATTTTCCATGATATTCAAATTTATTTTAGATGCACCTGTATATTAAAATATACATATATAATTTGATCTTTTTATGTTAAGGAAAGGTTAGTTCAGGCTGTTAAATGTTATGTGGTGTAACTCTCCAAGAATGTAATAATATTTATACCGTTACAATTTATGATACTTTTAAAAATTCTTTTGACTTTGGATTTATAATTATTATTATTATTATTTATAAATAAGGCACTAGTATTTGTCATGGATCCATTAAGAACTGTTTTATTTGTTCAACTTTTATTATGAAGTGTACAGTAAAATGTTTTATACATGATTCGATTGAATTTACATCTCTCACTGCAGATTATTTTAGCTTACAAGATTTATTTCAGTCTGTAAAATGTGTACTTTTTATGATGTGTGTCTTACAAACACACAATGAGGTGGATGCAAACCCTGCTTTTCCCCTGTGTGTCCTGCTACGAGTGTGAAGGTCCACCATGTTTAATTATTGACTAGTCAGAATGCCGTCTCCATCATGCACCACACCTCTCTCTCTCTCTCCTTATCCTCACTTCCTCCTTTCCTCCCCCTCCCCCCACCTCCCCTATCTTAACCTTACTGGTGTCCTCCAGGAAGTTCTCCTTTCAGACAGACACAGGACCTTCAGCAGCTGTGTATTTGTGTGTTTTTTACATTTCCCTTAGTATGCACCATTGTGTTGTGGACATTGAAGTTCTGATAATTTAGTGATGTGTCCTACAGTCTTGACGCCATTGTGTAATCCCATATGGACCACTTCTGTGTGTGTGAGAGAGTGTGTGCGCGTGCCTGTCACGTGGCTGCAGTGTCTACAATAGAGTCGATGTAATTAGAATTCAGACTGCAAAGCACCACTGTCACTGTCATGTTTAATTCAAGAATTACTCCAGCATGTGTGTGAGAGACAGAGAGAGGAGCAGAGAGAATTTAAGAGAGAGAGAGAAAGGTGTAGTCTGTGTGAATGTGAAAGTGTTACAGCAGTGTCATTGTTGTATGCTGTTAGTTTTTCTCTGGAACATGTTTTGAAAAATGTATTGTGTGCTTTTTTCCATTTAGTTGCAGTGAGTGGGGACCAACAATTTTAAGCTTAAAAAATAATAAATAAATGAATATATATATATATATATATATATATATATATATATATATATATATATATATATATATATATATATATATATATATATATATATATATTATATGATATGATTTATAGGGATGTACAATTCAATGCCAGTTAAAAGTTTGGGGTCACAAAGATTTTTTGGTAACACTTCACTTAAAGCCTTTATATATAATGCATTATAAAAGTAGATTTGATGCAATAATTATGCCTTGTAATGCACCTATAATGCGTTGTACAATCTCCCAAATAATTGTAATCAGAGTTAATACATTATGAGACTTATCAATTCATAGTTACACTACCCATTTTAAATTAAGTAATAATTATGTATAACATGATATTATGTATTACAACGCACAATATGAATTATACCCTTTAATAACCCTTTATAATACATCATATATAATGGCTTTAAGTAAAGCGTTACCAATTTTTTTGGTAATTAACCTGTTAACTCAACTGTCACCCGTCCGCTCTGTGGGACGCCTACATTTAGTTCACTATATTACAATTAAATCTAATCTAATCTTGACAAACTATATATCGTTGGAAAGGTCTAAGACTCCCAAATATATATTTTATCAATGTTTTTTGTTAAAAATTATTTAGGACAAGTAATAGATTAATTTATGACAAGAGTGCACCCTCAAAAATCTACATTATAACAGGAATTTTGACCTTTGTTAAAAAAACAAGACGACTTTGTTGTCTTTTTCTCTATCACATTTTAGAAATCATCAGAAGTTTTATATCAACTGAAAACTTAAAATCTCAAAATTCATCCTTTAAAACTCATTTTAAAATCAGACATTGCATTACCATGTAAATAGTACATCAATATCATGTTACAAAATGTTTTCATTCATGAATAATACAAATTTAAGTTTGGATCGTGCACTACAAAGTCAATGTTCAAAAATATGAGTGACAGTTAAGGGGTTAAGAGTTTTATTTATCAAGGACATATTAAAAAGTGACAGTATAAAGACATTTATATTATTATGTTACAAAAGCTTTACAATTTTATATAATTGCTGTACTTTTGAATTTATCAAAGAAAAAAATGTATCCAGTGTCCACAAAAATATTAAGCAGCACAATAAAAATTATAAGAAATGTTTCTTGATCTCCATATTAAAAAAAATTCTGAAGGTTCATGTGACTTTGCAGCCTAAAGTTATGTCTGCTGTAAATTCAGCTTTGCCATCACTGGAATAAATAAAATTTTAAGATTAAAATAGCAAACAATAACTTTAAATTGTATAACTGTTTCACAATATTATTGTATTTTTGGTTAAATTAAATAAATAAATAAATAAAAAAAAGTACCTACCTTAAACTTTTGAATACTAGTGTATATACATTAGATATTGAATATATATGAAAACTTTTATTTTGCATACTTATTTCACATTACATTTACATGTCATCTAAACTCACAAGTTAATCGTTAAAAACATTAATTATTTCTAAAATGTTATACTTTTAATAGCACAAATCTTATCTCAAATGAATATAATTTTTGTATATAAATTATAATATTGTGATGCCTAAATG
>NC_068400.1:5732680-5774553 GCF_023724105.1 Carassius gibelio
ATAGTTGTATCGAACCCAGGTGCTTTGCAGTCACCTTACGTCATCGCAAACGCACACGGAAAACGCATGGAGAACACAACGCGACTGAGCATAGTTGTAATTTTTTTTTTGGTTCCGTTATGCACAGTATAATAATTTATTTTAATTATTTAAATTATTGAATTTTTAAATTATTTAATCTTGACTTTTAGGAGTGTGTGGAATCAACCTCGGCTTTCTTGTGTGTTGAGGAAACAATGATATCGACAGTGTTACGCACATTCACGCAAACCACACCACAGCTCGGGAGCAACTAAATTCAGACCACCCTCTCCAGGTAGTCTCGGGTTCGGTACCCCAGTGCGCACCAGGGTCCGATGAAAGCATTCACATTAACGATTTTTCATGCGAACTGTGCCCCGTTCCGCAATAAACTGCCAGTGTGAAAGCCACCTTAGTGGAGAAATCTCTCACCAAAGTTGGCCTCATTCGGCTTATCTGGCCGTGAGTTGATGGCTCGCAGCTAGGGCTGGGTACCGAACTTCGATGCCTTTATGGTATCGAACGAAAAACTTTGATCCTATGAGTATCGAAAAATTATTTATCTTCCGGTGCCAAATTTCGGTTCCAAAAGCCAAGCGGACGTTTTTTTTTTTTTTGCCAAGCGGCTATGTCTGTGTGAGCTTGTAGCATACGTGGACCTAAATTCGCCGTGATTGGCTGTCCACCACCACGTGACCGGGGGGATTTCTAAAGATACTCGCAGTCACACAACACAAGTGTAGTTGTTTTTTCTCAAAACGTTTCCGTTTTACAATGCCAAAGAGGTCTAAAGTGTGGCTACACTTTATAAAAGTGGATGCCGAGTCACCAATTTAATGGAGCATTTGTTTGGATGAGTGTTTTGCCCTCCCTCTCTGTTTAGTTTGGTCTACTCCATTGCGTATCTTGAAACACGCCCCTTTCACGTCGTCTAAAAAACAGAGAGAGACAGATTTATCCGGTACAGCGAATTTCTCTAAGCAGCAGGCCACTGTATACGTTCACTTAAAACATAACCGACTGTGTTTACGAGAATACTTGCAGAGACAATTATTTTGATATAATTGTGTGTATGTGTTCATTCAGAAGTTACGATACGCAAAAGATTAATTCATTCTCTGTACGCACATTGTCTGAAATGCTGCTCGAAGTGCGTGCTTTGAATGAGTGAGCGCAAGCTCCGAACGCGCGCAAATAGTTTAAAACGCTTGAATATTATCAATATTTATAAACAAGTGCAAACGATCAGCTACGATCCGTTTCACCCCTTAAAGCGAGTGAACAACGCGAATCAAGTTAGGAGTTTTACATCACTATTCACGATAGCCAATCGGACTGGAAAACACAATAGCCCCGGGACGTGGGGCTAATAATTTTGCGAGCCATGCACGTCAGATCTATCCAGTTTGTGAAACACTGGTTTCCACACTGGTTTCGTTGAACAAAATTAATTATTATTTTAAAAGACTGACTCAAAAGAATCATCGGTTCACTAATCGGATCATGAACTTGTATTACCGAGCCAAAGATTATCTATTATTGAAAATTTCGAATGAATAAAGACTTCAAGTTCATCTTTAAAACACATAAAGCTATCGTTTGAGTTTATAAACTTCTATTTCATGCATTATTCGTATGGATCCGTTAACTGAATGCAAAGTGTAAGTTCTAGAAGAATGTTTGTGTCTTTATGAGCATGAGTCGCTAAATGAACAGCTGCTGTTCTTTTTTTTTTTTTCAACGGAGGATCAGTTGCCCTATTGGTTAAAATCCCCAAACTATTTACTTAAATATAAAATTAATAAATGACATCAAAACAGGGGCGTTTGCGTTATGATGTGGTGGGCTGCTGTGGGCCAGACAGTCCAGGGCAACTTTTTGGTCCCAGTCTGCCCCTGAATGGCACACCCCTATCCAAAAAGCACAACCAGTTGTATTTATAATGTTATCCTGAGTGTGAAGTGTTACCAGAATTTGTTTTAATTAAGGTGAAAAATAAAAGTTTTGTGTTTAATGTATTTGTGTTGATGTTGAAATGGATTTTAAAACATATGGAATCGGAAAAAGTATCGTTAGGAACGGTATCAAAACTGAGGTATCGAAATTGGCACCGGATCGAAAGATTTTGAACAATACCCAGCCCTACTCGCAGCTGTGGCCGATCAGCCCGTGATGAGCATGTGCAGGTGCTCCGTGTCCGTTTCCAGGGTAACTCTGATGAGAGCTGGGGACGCTCATAACACTCCCCCTTACTAAGCATTTCTCTGGACCTGGAGGCAAAATATGATGATAACAAGGGGGATATTGGGGGTGTGCGGGGAGTGACCACTGAAAGACCTGCAAAAGCTGA
Source organism: Carassius gibelio (assembly GCF_023724105.1). Classification (NCBI taxonomy): domain Eukaryota; kingdom Metazoa; phylum Chordata; class Actinopteri; order Cypriniformes; family Cyprinidae; genus Carassius; species Carassius gibelio. The sequence continues at coordinate 5,735,052 of NC_068400.1, forward strand.
CCATATCTGAGAAAGACCATTGGCACAGCTCGTCACAGTCCATGAAAAGGTCCTTGAAAGTGATTTTAAACTTTTTTGGGATGGCACCACAAGGCCTTGTTTACTTGCAGAGTGCAAACCTCTGGAGGGTACATAAGATTTAACCAGTGAGTTTAGGTATGTTGGTGCCGTGCCAGTGGTCATCTTGTAGACAAGCATTAGTACCTTGAATGTGATGCGAGCAGCTACTGGTAGCCAGTGTAACCTGATGAGGAGAGGAGTAACGTGAGCTTTTTTGGCTCATTGAAGACAACCCTCGCTGCTGCATTCTGGATCAATTGCAGAGGCTTGATAGTACATGCAGGAAGGCCCGCCAGGAGAGCATTACAATAGTCTGGAGAGTCTGGAGTCTGGAGAGAACAAGAGCTTGGACAAGACGTTGAGTGGCTTGCTCTGATAGGAAGGGTCTATTCTTCCTAATGTTGTATAAGACAAATCTGCAGGACCTGTTCGTTGCAGCAATGTGGTCGTGAAGCTTAACTGATGATCCATCACAACTCCTAGGTTTCTGGCTGTCCTGGAAGGAGTTATGGTTGATGAGCCAAGCTGTATAGAGAAGTTGTGATGAAACAATGGGTTAGCTGGAATCACCAGGAGTTCTGTCTTAGCAAGGTTGAGCTGCAAGACACGCTGAAGGATCTATAGGAGAGGTAGGACTTAACCCACATGAGTGCGGCTCCAGAGATGCCTTTCTTTCTGAGGGTGGACAGGAGAATCTGGTGATTAACAGTGTCAAAAGCAGCAGACAGGTCCAGGAAGATGAGTACTGAGGATTTTGAAGCTGCTCTTGCCAGTCGCAGAGCTTCAGTAAAGGAGAGCAGTGTAGTCTCAGTTGAGTGGCTACTTTTGAAGCAAGATTGGTTGCTGTCCAGGAGGTTGTTCTGTACAAGGAAATAGAAAGTTGGTTGAACACAGCTCGCTCAACTGTCTTTGCAATGAATGGCAGAAGGGATACTGGTCTGTAGTTTTCAAGAAGCCTGGATTTAGAGATGGATTCTTAAGCAGTGGGTTTACCCAAGCCGACTTAAATGCTGAGGGAAATGTTCCAGAGTGAAGAGAGGAGTTGATAATGTGAGTAAGTGAAGGTATGACTGAAGAAGAGTTCGCTTGAAGAAGGTGAGTGGGGATCGGATCAAGTGGACAACAGGTAGGATGATTGGACAGGATAAGTTTGGAAACGTCCATCTCTGAGAGTGGAGAGAAGGAGGAGAAAGAGGGTGCATCAGTCATTGTGAAGTTATCCTCACTCTGCGGTGTGGAGAATTGGTCACTGATGGTTCTTGTCTTATTCGTGAAGAAAACTGCAAAGTCGTCCATTGTAAGAGTCAATGCAGGAGGTGGTGGAGGCGGATTAATAAAAAAAGAGACAGTTTTGAAGAGTGTCCGAGCATCAAAACAGCTGTTAATTTTGTTGTGGTAGTAGGATGTTTTAGCAGTGAAGACATTGCAGAGAAGGAAGAGAGGAGAGACTGATATTAGCCCTGAGTTTAGAGCGATGTTCACGGAGAACCTCGGACAGCCAGGGGGCAGATGGGGTGGTACGTGCTGGTCTAGACAACAGTGGGCAAAAGTTGTCCAAGCAAGAGGTTAGAGTGGAGCAAAGAGTGTCCGTAGCACTCTTTGTGTGCAGGAAGGGAGGATGAAACCTCAGAAGATAGGTGAGATGGAGAGAGTGAGTGTAGGTTCCGTTGAAAGGTGACCTGCCCAAGAAGATTCCCAATTGACCTGGGGGACGATAAATTATAGGGATGCACCGATCATGATTTTTCATGGCCGATTCCGATACCGATTTTTTACAAGCAAACAGGTCGATTCCGATACCGATTTCAGATTTTTTAAAATCTTTTAAGCAACAAACAAGAAATTGTAGGAAAGTGTGTATAAACAAGATATTTGGTATTTAATATTTAATAATATTTAATTGATTTTTTGGCTATTGAAAACAATAACTGTAACCATCTGAAATTAACAGCAGTAACTGCACAGTAAGTAGTCTACATTCAATACAAACATAGATGGTACAGACATCAGCACTTAGCTTTTGTTTTTTAATTGGTTTGAAACTACAGAGAACTGGCCTTAAATAAAAGATTAACTGTAACCATGTGAAATTAAAAGCAAGTGCATAGTTCTACAATCCAAACAACACAATCAACACACATTCAATACGATGTTTCTTAATCAGCAATTGGTATTTTAGTTTTTAAATTTGGTTTTAAATAAAAAAAAAGGTCTTTACCAGTGAGACTAAATAAAAGTATGCTATATAAATACATTTTCCAAAATGTTAAAATCAAATAATGTTGGTGTGAATAAAACAAAGATGCAAAGTGTTTCATTCATCCAATTAAAAAAAAACAAAAAAGAAAATTAGGGTAATGATTCACATCTATATTTTTTTACTTGAGCCAATGGAAAATAAATAACTTAATGTCTCAAGTAAAAAAAAAATATAGATGTTAATCATTACCCTAATTTTTTTTAATTGGATGAATGAAACACTTTTTTTTCAGTGTGCTACAGCAGGTGATTTTTAAATCAAATAAATTCTATGTAATTTTAAGGTAAAATAAAAATAATCATCCTAATGCAGAACTGACGTTTATTTCTGGCTTTTCAAACGTGTATGCAGGTTCTAATAAAAAAAAAAAAAAAAAAAAAACATTTCAGTTTTGTCACAGTTTAGTCCGTTTCGTTTCTCATCCAACACGTGAGAAGTTGATCTGAACATCTCTTCACGGTCTACTCGTGTTCAGGGCGCGGACTGGTACAGTATACGCTCGCGCAGCTTCAGTGCGCAGGAAAGGCTCTTATTTGTGCGTCAGTACACCAACTGCTGATCGCTTCCTGCTATCTGTGCCTCAGGCATCAAACTCTGCGTTTCCAGTACTGATCGGCTGCCTGTGTCCTGCGCACAGATTCCGAAATACTCTTCCACACAAATGACATAGCGAACGATTACAATGTAGTCTGTGCATGCGAGCGCACTTCCGGAAAAATCGGCCTAAAAGACCAAAAACCGGCCGATTGCTGATCGCGTATTTTAAGCAAAAACCGTCCGGCATAGCGGCAGCCAGCAGGTGGTCAAATCCAGGCCAGTCTCTTTCAAGCAGAATGGAGATAGGTAGGTCCCTCACTATTACAACTTCGACCAGCCATGCACCTGGGGAGGCAGAGATTGTTACGCAGTATAGGGAGGACAGCCTTTGTTTCATTGCAGGGTGGGAGGAGTGTGACTGGACTAAGCTGACTGCACTGCTAGAGTCCAGTAGTGCCTGAAATGGCCAGCCATTAACCTTCACTACCACTTCAGGGGCAGGTCTCCATGTACAATACAGCTTTCCAGCCACATCTAAGTGAGAGATGAGGGGACCTCTGTTGGCATCGGTTCATCCCGCGGACCGGGAGCCACTGGCCTGCTTAATGGTTGCGAGATGCCCTCCGGCACATGTTGCTCCTGGACCACCCTCCGGGGAAACGGCGGTGCTCGATCCCAAGCAACTCCTTGAAGGGCCACCTCCACCAACTCCATTGCCTCGACGAGCTCCATCGTGGTAGCGGGGTTCCACATCTCCACGGCTTGGTGGGAGAGTTCAGAGGAGCAAATCATTGACTACGTGTTCCACTGCCTGGGTGGCTTAGATCGGTTCCCCATCTAAGAGCCAGTGTTGTGCGAGTCGAGACAATTTGGCGGTCTGGGAAGGGTTTATATTCCCAATCATGAAAATACTCTGCGCGTAAATATGTGAAAGCTCGACCCGAGCTAGGATTTCCTTCTTCAGTTCGTCAGATTGCGAAGGCATCGAGTTGGGTAAACTGAAGTATGTCCGTTGTGCCTCTCCTGTGAGAAGGGGTGCCAGCAACCGCGCCCATTCCTCATGCACCCAGCCTTCAGCAGTCACAGTATTCCCGGACATCTGAAGATAGACTTCAACGTTGTCGTGGGACGTCATCTTCGTCAATAACTTAGCGGCCTGAACCTGAGAGTCCATTAACAGAATGCGTTGGCGGGCGGCTGTACACAGTGCGGCGTGCCCCTGCTTGGTCTCACCCTGTCGAGTAGCAAGATGTTCGACAATCTGCTGCTGGCGGATGCTGACTTCTGTCAGCCACTAGAGAATTTCATCCATTTGGGAGGAGCAGTTGTCTCTTGGGAAATAAAACGGAGGAAGGATAAATGAGATAAGATAACTTGTCGGTGTATCTTCCTCTAATATGCCAGCATCCTCCACCAGTGTAAGGGGGTGGTAGAATCACACGACAAGGATAGGTCAAATAAATGCCCGGAGGATTCAACAAAAGGGTTTTAGTCTCAGGGGAAAGGTGGTGCTTCTTTGGGAAGGTGCTCTTTGTGCAGGTATCCAGGTGCAGTGAGTCCGTGCGGTGCTTGTGGCGGTGCTGATCGGTCATACTCTGCTTTCTAGAATGCAATAGAGAGAATAGGTTAGGTTTCAGCTTAGTGGAGAAGTCTATCACCAAGGTCGGGCCTCACGTGGCTTATCTGGCAGCTGTGGCCGATCAGCCCATGATGAGCATGTGCAGGTGCTCTATGTCCATTTCCAGGGCAATGCTGATGAGCGCTCGGGACGCTCGTCACTATATATTTATATATATACAGTACAGACCAAAAGTTTGGACACAACCTTCTCATTCAAAGAGTTTTCTTTATTTTCATGACTATGAAAATTGTAGAGTCACACTGAAGGCATCAAAACTATGAATTAACACATGTGGAATTATATACATAACAAAAAAGTGTGAAACAACTGAAAATATGTCATACTGTAGGTTCTTCAAAGTAGCCACCTTTTGCTTTGATTACTGCTTTGCACACTCTTGGCATTCTCTTGATGAGCTTCAAGATGTAGTCACCTGAAATGGTTTTCACTTCACATGTGTGCCCTGTCAGGTTTAATAAGTGTGATTTCTTGCCTTATAAATGGGGTTGGGACCAGTGGCGTAGCCACGGGTGTGCCTGTGCCACCCACAGTGGCAGCTGGCACACCTAAAAATAGATGCAGAATTATTTTTTATAGTCTCAATAAAAAAATGTTTACTAAACTTTTGCTAAGCTATTGTTGTTTACTAAGAATGAATATATATATATATATATATATATATATATATATATATATATATATATATATATATATATATATATATATATATATATATTTAAATCAACCTTTTCACGTGTAAGTTACAAATATCATAACTGACCCCTTGTTTCCATGGTGATGTGTCATGATTGTCACGTGACACACCGCAGCCACTAACAGATGTATCGGTATTCATTTTATTAAGTTTTTAATTTTTTATTAAAATGTATACACAAACTTGCTTACCATGTCAACTAGCTGATATTCCGATGCTTTGTTTAAAAACATATATAAATTATAAATTATCTTGATCTATAACGAGATGAACACTGCAGTTCAGAGTCCTGTCAGCCGGAATCAATGTACAGCACTTGAATTCCCCAGTTTCTCCCGAAATACATGAAAGTAAGTGGTTGTTGAACTGGGAGAAGAATAGAGTAAACTTTATTTTTCTGCTATGTGTGTCTGATATATGAATAAAACACGTCGGAAAATTACATTTGAATAGATCGTTTTTGCTGCTTCCATAGACATCAGTGTGTATTTTACAAACTACCAATGTATTGTTTTACTAGTGATTATGTAAATTTAAATGTATGAAACCTAAAATAAACATTATGTGGTTGAAAACACTGCATATTAATTGTGATATATGACAAGCGCTGAGCGCGTCCGACTCTGGCTCAGTGCCAGCCAATGCGTGAAAGCTTTTTGAATCTGGCAGTTCTGTGATGCCACTGAACATTCTAAATCATACTCTCAGGGGCACAGAAATAAGAATCCAAAATATGGTACAATAATGCTAAAAATTTTAAAATGTAATTTACATTTTAAATTATTTTTATTAAAATATATCTGCCGACATTCGGACTGCCAACCAATCAGCAAACAGCAGCTGACTGTGACCCCAGCAGTCTATGATGTAAACAGATATTTTTTATTGCACATTGCTAGCTAGCAATATGTCGCAGAGCCCCTTTCTTAATTTTTTTTAGCAAAAAACCTCGGCTTGATGGACAGCCAGACACAAGGCCTAACGTTACACCTGATGAGGATGTTTCTTCCTCCCCGGGCCCAACATCAACAGACAGTGTTGCCAGATTGAAAATCCCTTATGAAAATTAACCATGGTTTTACTACAAAGAAAACCAAAAAACCATGGTTACTATAGTTAAACCATGGTAACAACAAATTAACCATGGTTTTGCTATATTAACCATAGTTTAACCATGGTATTTGTAGTAAATCTGTGGTTATACAAATGGTAGTCAATACGCCATGGTTATTTTTTGTAAGGGATGTCCAAGTATTGTAACAGAAGTTCAAAAGTATCGTATTTGGAACAAAATTATTACATTTAACAATTAACTACATTTTGACACAACCTGCAAATTACCACTAGGAGTATGGTTGGACGGAAGTAGTGCGACAAAAATACTATCCCATAATTTTGCACAGTAATCTGACAATAAATGTGGCACACCCAGATTTTCATATGCACACCCAGAGTCTCTTTTCTGGCTACACTACTGGTTGGGACCATCAGTTGTGTTGTGCAGAAGTCAGGTGGATACACAGCTGATAGTCCAACTGTTAGAATTGGTATTATGGCAAGAAAAAAGCAGCTAAGTACAGGAAAACGAGTGGCCATCATTACTTTAAGAAATGAAGGTCAATCAGTCCGAAAAATTGGGAAAACTTTGAAAGTGTCCCCAACTGCAGTCACAAAAACCATCAAGCGCTACAAAGAAACTGACTCACATGCAGACCGCCCCAGGAAAAAGAACACAAGGAATGGACATTAGAACAGTGGAAATCTGTGCTTTGTTCTGATGAGTCCAAATTTGAGATCTTTGGTTCCAACCACCGTGTCTTTGGGCAGTGTGCAAAGAAAAGGTGAACGGATGGAGTCTACATGCCTGGTTCCCACCGTGAAGCATGGAGAAGGAGGTGTGATGGTGTGGGAGTGCTTGTGACACTGTTGGGGATTTATTCAAAATTGAAGGCATACTGAACCAGCATGGCTACCACAGCATCTTGCAGCGGCATGCTATTCCATCCGGTTTGCGTTTAGTTGGACCATCATTTATTTTTCAACAGGACAATGACCCCAAACACACCTCCAGGCTGTGTAAGGGCTATTTGACCAAGAAGGAGAGTGACTGGTGGCTTCCGCACTCACTGAACCTGAACCCAATCGAGATGGTTTAGGGGTGAGCTGGACCGCAGAATGAAAGCAAAAGGGCCAACAAGTGCTAAGCATCTCTGGGGGAACTCTTTCAAGACTGTTGGAAGACCATTTCAGGTGACTACCTCTTGAAGCTCATCAAGAGAATGCCAAGAGTGTGCAAAGTAGTAATCAAAGCAAAAGGTGGCTACTTTGAAGAACCTAGAATATGACATATTTTCAGTTGTTTCACACTTTTTTGTTACGTATATAATTCCACATGTGTTAATTCATAGTTTTGATGCCTTCAGTGTGAATCTACAATTTTCATAGTCATGATAATAAAGAATTCTGTTATACTTTTAAAAACTAAATATTTAGTAACAATATACAATATCATGCAAAAGTTTGAGGTCAGTACTTTTTTTGGAAATAAATTATATTCGGCAATGATATATGAAATTGATAAAAAGTGATAATAAAGACTTATATTGTTACAAAAGATTTATATTTTGGGTGAATGCAGTTATTTATTGAATAATCCTGAATTAGTAAATGCTAAATAGAAATGGACTTCTACAGTTCTGGACTCTGGACTTCAATAAACTGAGCAAAATTGCAACTGAACATGCAAGCTACTGATCCTCATGCATTTTCATTTTGTGAGAGAGGTTTTGAAATTTTGACAATGTAACTCATGTACTGTAGAACTGGCCGTGCATCCAGGGTGTATTCCTGCCTACAGCACCAGATGCTGGGATAGACTTCACAGTCCCTTCAATCCCAAATTATTACATGATGACAACATTTACAATTTAATGCAAAAATCAAAATTGTTAATAAAACAAACATGTAAAGCATTGTGGATAAAGTGCATTTGGCTTTTGTGGAAATCAGGACATTCCATCAGAACTACTCATATCAAATTAATTTATACTGTGACTAATATGTAGAAAAAATGAAAAGATAAAGTAATAAAATCTCTTCCATTTCCATTTTTCATCTTTTTAGCTGTGACCACAACAACACATTGGCTATCACATTTGCCTATCTGTCTTATATAGTATGTGAAATTACAGTTAGTGTCTCCCAATATATAATTCATTGACATTGACCGAAGTTGCATAAATGCTGTTTTTCAGCTTATCTTACCCACAAACCCTTGTGCAATAAAAAATTGTACATAGAAGCAAGAATATAACCTTGGGTAGTATGCAAATTGTGAACACAACTATTTTGTTGGATGCTTTTTGCTTTCAGTGAGAATGTTAAAATTATGTTGGTTAGAAATCAGATACATGTCTTTACAGCACTGTTGCTTTTGAGAGGTGGTGTTCAATTTGATAAAGATTTTAAAGGCATTCCATCAATGAAAGCATGAGCTTCACTGTGACTACAACATTCCTCATGCACTCTTTCACATTACCTGCTGCCACCAGTGTTAATTTTGACACAAAATTTTAATTTAGTTTTAGTCTTAGTCTTTTGACTATAATTCTTTTTAGTTTTAGTCAAGTTTTAGTCATCTGATTTGTTTTAATTTTAGTCTTATTTTAGTCGACTAAAATTGCTTGGTATTTTAGTCGACTAAAATTGCTTGGTATTTTAGTCGACTAAAATAAGACTAAAATCAATAACAGATTTACTAGACAATTTTTTACAGCTGGTATAGGAAACAAACTTAACCAAAATATATAAAACACAAATTCAACTTTATTTCAACACAACTGTGTCTTTATTTTGATTCAAAAGCTTTTATGCAGCAACAAACACTGTCATGATAATGTAAACAATAACTAGCTGCCAATTGACCATCAATAAAAGAAAAATAACGTTAGGTCCAGGACCTTAAAGCTTACAGCTGAGCTGAACAATAAGTGCATACATTTAAAGTAAATATTTAATAAGTTGGGTGGATAAAAAAAGTAACAAGATTTTATAAGGTATTCATTTGTCTAGCAATATTGTATGTTTTAAATACTACAATATTGCTAGATTTGTATGTATAATGATAGGATGTGAACATTCATGTTTCACATGACTAATATAGAAATATTTGTGATATTGTCAACAAGTAGAACATTATAAAATATACTAAACATTAGTATTAATCAAATGTATTTATCATGATATTACGTATTAGTATTGTGCTCGCATCTAATTTGAAGAAGGGGCTATTTTACAGTACTTTTCAGTTCGTAATATTTAATGCTACAACATCTACGCACTGCACTATTCCAATTTTGCTTAGCTCAATAAACAAAAGAACATCGTTGTGAAATTACATTTGAGAAAATGTCCGGGGGGCTCGTCTGTAAATGTCTTTTCAAATTGGTTGTGTTCTTGCCACGAATGAGCGCTCTGCGTGCTTTACACTTTGTTTTGTTTTGTTCGTCGTCAAACGTGAAGTGAGCTGTGGACATTTTGTCGCTCTTTTAGACAGTAGGGACTTTAAGCAACAGCTGCGAATGGAACGGCTACAGCGACCAGAAGTTTGCCGTCACACCGCTGTAGCCAAGAACGTAAAAGTCACTAAGCAACGGTAAAACAGAACAGCGCAACGCAGCATTAATTCATTTATTGAGATCCAAAAAAATATATAATTTAAAAAAGCAAGAGAAGGATTGCTTTTGGCGTTAAATGACAATCTTTTGTCAGAAGAGAAGTTTTTAATATTGTATGATGTAAATAAGTCTAAAAACATAACATTTATTTACCTAACCTGTCACGTTGTAGCGACTCTGGCAAATCAGCTGTTCTCCCGTAGTAGACCGTTAAATTAGAACGTCACAAAGTAGCAGTTAAATTCGCGCAGGCGCAATACAACGCCAGAATGGCGTTGCCGTTCCACCAGAGGCTGTTGCTTAAAGTCCCTATCACCTCTTCGAATGCCGACTTCCCGGGAGCTCATAAAAACTGAAAACCTTCGCTTCACGTCTCAATAAGTCAGGCTCTGATTGGTTCTCTTCTCTCATGCAGTCTGTTCTGTTTTGCCGGTTCTTTTGCTCATTCCTCGCATCTCTCCCGTCTGCTGATTTGATTTTCGTCACAGTCTATTTTCGTCTCGTCCTTTATTCGTTGACGATAATGTCAATCAATTTAGTCATAGTTTTAGTCTCCATCAGTGCCTTCTATTTTAGTTTTCGTTTCGTTTTCGTCGGCAAAAATATATTCGTGACGAAAATAATGACGAAAATATTTAGTCAACGAAATTAACACTGGCTGCCACACCATTTGGATAGGGGGTTGTTGTAGTATACTATCCACCTTTTCCTGACGTAAAAATGGGCGCCACCATTTGTAAATTCTATGGGTCTAGTTTCCGGACTCGTTTGCATCTAGCTATTTTTAGCTGTACAAAACAGTTCGTTATGCTGCTTGATATTGACAATTGATGTGTCCTATCATATTATTAAGTTGGCTTGAGAAAGCCAACTTACTGAAATCCTATTTAAACTTCTTCTTCTTCTTCTTCTTCTTCTTCTTCTTCTTCTTCTTCTTAACCAAAATTTTTGAGCTTTAACTCTACAAACTCCAAACCCGGGTCAGACTTTCAGACTGTTCTGACTTGGTGTGCTCTTGTCAGACTGATTTGACTTTCAGTTTTCTTATAAATTAATTAAAAATCATAATAAAAATAAACAAAAAAACATAGACTTACATTGCAGTGTGCTCAAATTGAGCCAAGACTATGGTGCATAAGCCAAAAATTCAAATCTAAACTCCCTGAAAACCCTAGACTCAATTAAACTATCTATCTATCTATCTATCTATCTATCTATCTATCTATCTATCTATCTATCTATCTATCTATCTATCTATCTATCTATCTATCTATCTATCTATCTATCTATCTATCCTAGCAACATCTAATAATGTTAGAAACATGTTAAATACATGCTAATCATATGCAAGTAATGCTAGAAACATGTTAGCAACATGCTAATCATGCTAGAAGCATGCTAGTCACATGCTTATCATGCTAGAAACATGTTAATCATGCTAGAAATATACCAGCAACATGCTAACAAGATGTTAATCATGCTAGAAACATGCTAGCAGAATGCTAATCATGCTAGCAACACGTTAAAAACATGTTAATCATGCTAGCAACATGTTAACGACCTGGTAATCATGCTAGAAACATGCTAATCATGGTAGAACATTTTTAGCAACATGCTAGTCGCATATTAATCATGCTAGCAACATGCTAGTCACATGCTAATCATGCTAGAAACATGTTAGTGACATGCTAGCAAAAAGCTAATCATGCTAGAAACATGTTAACAACATGCTATTTCTAACTTCTCTCTATTTATCTATTTCTTTCAAAGTAATCTTTCTTTCTAACTAATCTATCATTCTTATTTCAAACTAATCTATCATTCTTTTGAACTCATTTATCATTCTTTTTTAAACTAATCTATCTATCATTCTTTCTTTTGAACTAATCTATCATTCTTTCTAAGGAATCTATCTATCATTCTTTCTAACTAACATATCTTTATATCATTCAACTAATATTTCAATCTAACTTTAAACTACTTTAAACTTCTAACTTCTTTAAACTTCTTCAAACTTTCTGGTCAGGCTTTCTCAAGCCCACTTAAAGTTTGTCTCAACAAACTTTTTTTTCTAGTTTTACCATTTCTGGAGAGGAAGTCGGCCGCAGCCATCTGAACACCCGGTCTGTGGATCACTTTGAACTTAAAAGGCTGTAGAGCTAGATACCACAGAGTGATCCGCGCATTGTTGTCTTTAATGCGGTGGAGCCATTGCAAGAGGGCGTGGTCAGAACAGAGGGTGAACTCCCATCCCAGGAGATAGTAGCGGAGCATGAGGACGGCCCACCTGATGGCAAGGCATTCTTTCTCAATGGTGCTGTACTTAGTCTCTCTCCTAGAGAGCTTATGACTAATGTACAGCACCGGCTGTTCCTTTCCCTCGATCTCCTGAGAAAGGACTGCCCCCAGCCCCCTGTCCTATGCGTCTGTCTGCAACAGAAAAGGGAGAGAGAAATTGCGCCACATAGAGCAGCTTTCACTTGGGTAAAGGCCTGCTGACACGGTTCTGTCCACTGGACTGTATCTGGTGCCTCCATTTTAGTAAGGTCAGTCAAGGGGCTGGTGAGGTCCGAATAATTAGGCACAAACCGTCTATAATATCCCGCCAGCCCCAAGAACTGTCTCACCTCCTTTTTGGTCTTGGGACGTGGACAGGTTGCAACCGCGGCCGTCTTGTCAATTTGGGGATGCACCTGCCCATGCCCCAAGTGGAAGCCCAGATACCTTACTTCCACACGCCCAGCCGCACACTTCTTAGGGTTGGCCGTGAGTCCAGCACCTCTCAGCGACCTCAAAACCGCACTCAAATGCTGCATATGCCGCTGCTAATCATTACTAAATATAATGATATCGTCCAAGTATTCAGCCACATATGCAGCATGGGGTCGCAGGATCTTGTCCATGAGCCGCTGAAAGGTGGCCGAAGCCCCGAACGACCCGAACGGAAGGGTAACAAATTGGTGTAAACCCAACGGCGTTGTGAAAGCTGTCTTTTCTTTGGATAAAGGAGACAAGGGGATCTGCCAATATCCCTTTGTTAGGTCCAACGTAGAATAAAAACGAGCCGTGCCGAGCCGATCAAGCAACTCGTCAACCCGTGGCATTGGATAGGCATCAAATTTCGACACAGCATTCACCTTGCAGTAATCCACACAGAAAAGGACTAAGCCGTCCGTTTTCGGAACTAAAACTATCGGGCTCGCCCAGTTACTGTTGGATTCTTCTATTACCCCCATTTCAAGCATGGCGCCTAATTCAGCCTGAACTACCTTTTTCTTATGCTCAGTCAAGCGATACGGTCGGCTGCGAACTACCATGCCCGGCTCCATCTCGATATGGTGCTGAATCAGATTGGTACGGCTGGGTAGGGGCGAGAACACACCGGCAAATTCAGCCTGCAATCTTGCTACATCAGTGAGCTGAGACGGCGAGAGGTGATCTCCACCTGGGGCCAGGGGGAGGGATTGAGATTTGACATTCACCTCCGGCCCAAGATCCTCCTCTCCACTAATCACCATCGCCAACATCACTGGCTCCACCTCCTTTCATTTTTTAAGGAGATTGAGGTGATATATTTGACTTGCCCCGTTCCTATCCGACCGTATAACCTCATAATCGAGCTCTCCGACTTGTCGTGCGACCTCAAACGGTCCCTGCAACTTTGCCATTAATTTGGAGCTTGATGTTGGGAGCAATACAAGTACTTTCTCTCCCGGTGCAAATTTGCGTAACTTAGCGCCCCTGTTGTACAGCCGGCTCTGTATGTCCTGAGCTTGTAACAAATTCTCCTTTGATAGCCACCCCAAAGTGTGGAGTTTTGTTCTCAAGTCCAGGACATACTGGATTTCATTTTTGCTTTGAGATGGCCCCTCCTCCCAAATTTCTCTCAGGACATCCAGCACCCCTCGGGGCTGCCGTCTGTAGAGAAGCTCGAAGGGGGAAAACCCCGTGGAGGCTTGCGGGACCTCTCACACAGGGAACAACAAGGGTTCTCACCACTTATCCCAATTTTTGGTGTCTTCCTGCACGAATTTACGAATCATTGACTTAAGCGTGCGATTAAAGCGTTCGACCAGGCCGTCGGTCTGTGTGTGATAGACGCTGGTCCGAATCGATTTAATGCCCAATAATTCGTAAAGTTTGCATAATGTACGTGACATAAACGTCGTGCCTTGATCGTGAGGATTTCTTTCGGAACCCAGGGAGATTAAACGAAACAGTGCATCCGCCACACTCTTAGCCAAAATGTTGTGGAGGGCCACTGCTTCAGGATATCGTGTTGCATAGTTGACTATGACTAATGCAAAACAATGTCCCCTTGCGGATCGCTCTAATGGTCCGATGAGGTCCATACCAGTTCTCTCATAGGGGACCTGCATTAATGGGAGGGGGCGCAATGGTGCTTTAGGGGTGGCCGGTGGGTTTACCAACTGGCATTCAGGACAAGACGCGCACTACCTGCGCACATTCTCGTGAATGCCCGGCCAAAAAAAACGGGTCATGAGGCGATTTAGTGTGGCAGCCTGTCCCAGGTGGCCCGCCATTGGATTAGAATGAGTCGCTTGGAAAAGCATTTCCCTGCGGCTCCTTGGAACTAACAATTGGGTTGTATCTTCTTTTGTTCAAGCATCTTGGGTCACCCAATACAACCGATCTTTTAAAATGGCAAAATATGGATAGGAGGGCATTTGGGTAGGCTGGAGAAGCTGGTCGTCGATGGTACGGACCTGTTGTAATGCATGTTTCAATTTTTCATCCGGAGACTGCTCCAGGGGAAAGTCATCTCGCTCCGAGAGAGCCCATTTCTCGACTTCACGCGGTTCCCCTGGAGCAGGGCCCGGTGGTGGAGGATGGGTTTTGCATGGCTGCGGCGGTCCTTCTTCCTTCCCGGGTTTCAGCACTAGTGAACAAGGGTTCAAGGATGGAAAGGAAGAGGACGAGGGGTTGGCTTGACTGCTGACGGTTTTATTAAATAAACAGTTATCCTAACGGTGTCACTCACACCGGCAACAACAAAAACCCTAAAGACTTCCGGGTTGCGGCTTCCGGCTCGTGCGGTCATCAGTAGTCCTTCTCTCTCTCTACTACTCCGGTTTCCCCTGGCGTTAAATACTCTCTCCACGCCAATTACTGAAACAAGACACAGGTGTTGATTATTTCCGTTCAACCCGCTCATTCACCGTTTGTCTCCCGACTCTCTCTCCCGCTGCAGGTTTCGCTAAACCACGCCTACGCCTCCACACCCACATGACACACTTACACATTACACATTAAAATCATATGTGTGTCACACCCCGGACTCCTTATGTTGTGTTTTCATCCCTCATGTTCTCTGTGTGACCTAGTATCTGTCTCGTGTTAACTGTGTCATTATGTTCAGGTGTGTCTTGTCAATTACCCTCTTTACATTCCCCTTATAATTTGCATTCTGTTCAGTGTTTGTTTTTCCGGTCTCGTCGATGGTCGTTGTGTTTCTGCCTTCGCCTTATGTACAGTATTACCCCTATATGGATTATTAAAGACTTTGTATAATCATCTGCCCCGTTTATGTGCTTCTCTCCCGCACCACACCATGACAACGTGTGTGTGTGCGTGTTTATGTTTCCTAGGTTTTACCAGATGTACTGTGCTGAGGGATTTTTAAAATGAAACAGCAGATTAGCTTTAATCAGACATCTGCTCAGCCTGCTCAACACTTCAATGAGAGGCTGCAACATTTCCCCCCACCCCCCCGCCACACACACAAACACACAGACAAACAGCCTCTGCATTTACAGTCTGCTGCCAACCAAAGGTTGTAATTCAGGGAGAAACCCCCAGTTTGTACTGTGTGTTTGTTTGTGTGTGTGCAGTCTCAACCTAGTTCAAATCAGGACAGCGTCTCTGGTAAATAGATTTATCTATTAGGCTCTAATAGATTTGTGTCTCTCCCTTTTTGGCTGTTTTAAAATGATTAATATAAAGCATTAAACAAAAGGTACATATTGTATATATCGTACATGATCGTATTTTATTAAATATTAAACTACTATAATTTATTATTGTTATTTATTAAATAATAATAATGAAGTAATGTTATGAATTAAATGTTCATATGTTCATAGTGAAATTAAGGAAATGTATGAAATTGAATATCTCTAGTTGTTGAAAAACATTATATTTAAGTACTCATCCATATTTATATATGTGACCCTGGACCACAAAACCAGTCTGAAAAACTGAAAGCTGAATAAATCATCTTTTTTGGCCAAGATACAACTATTTGAAAATCTGGAATCTGACAGTGCAAAAAAAAAAAAATTAAATACTGAGAAAATTGCCTTTGAATTTGTCTAAATGAATTCTTAGAAATACATATTACTTATCAAAAATAAAATTTTGATATATTTCCAGTAGGACAAAATATCTTCATGTAACATGATCTTTACTTAATATCCTAGTGATTTTTTTGCATAAATTTCTTTTTTTTAGTTATTGCTAAAAATATACCTTAGTGACTTAAGACTTGTTTTGTGGTCCAGGGTCACACATATAAACCTCAATGATAATCTGAACATCAAGGATGAAATTAGCTGCTATCATGACTCTTATTACAGTTGTATATCTACAACTTTAAAAGTTAAAGTTAAAATAAATAGAGTCTGAAATCCACCACTGTAAACTCTTTCTTGGTAATTCAAGCTTTTATTTTTCTTAATATGAATAGAGAGCAAAATATGGAGTGGATATGGAGCATCCTTTTCTGTGTTGCTTATTCTTCTCTCAAAATATTTCCATATAATGACTGATCTGCTTGAATGGAATTTGACATTTTCTCACTCCAAATAATATATATATATATATATATATATATATATATATATATATATATATATATATATATATATATATATATATATATATATATATGAAGAGTTCAGATGCAAAAGCCTCTAAGTGCCATTTTCATCTAAAATTAGGATTTTTATCAAGCTCCTATGCTTAGGTTGAGTCATTTAACTATAATGGCAATGTGCAGGTCCTTTTCCAGGCTATTAAAGTGAAATAACTGAACATAAATATAGGAGCCTGAAAAAAATCCTAATTTTAGATGAAAATTTCAGATGGCATTTAGAGGCTTTTGCATCTGAACTCTTCATATATATATATATATATATATATATATATATATATATATATATATATATATATATATATATATATTGTCACGGGCTGAAGAATCACACGACAGGGTTTAGTGCAAAGTAATGCCCCGGAGGGTGTATTTATTGAAGGGTGCTCTGTGTAGTGCTGAATCCTGTGGTGTCCAGTGCTCATCCTCGGTGCCGCGTGATCCTGTTTGCCGGCCGGCTGAGTGCAAGGGAACTTGGGGTCCGGTGCTCAGGTGGCGGGCTGGTCGATCCGCAGCTGTCTAGAGGGACAAGAGACACAACGTTAGTTTCAGTCATCTGAAGATCCTCTCTTCCTTGTGTCACCTTCAGCCACAGCGTTTATAGTCCTCTCCTCATCCGCTTTTTATTTATTTTTTATTTTTTTCAGGTATATTTACAAATAGTGTTTCTGAATTGTGTTGGGAAATGGTTGAAACTGCCAGCATATCATGCCGTGCTTAAATTTCTCACACTGGCTGAATAGTCAGGAAATATGTCAGTATGAGCCAAGAATGACCAAATAACTCCATACTGGAAACTTTGCTTGCTATTGCCAGTGACTTTGGGTAAATTGTGCCTCAGAAACCACAATAGTTGAATGGGAAAATGATTACGGTCTCAAGTGTGTAATGCGTAGACTAGTGCTAAATTTAAATATTTATGTAAATGTAATTGCTGCTCCAAAACCTAGTGAGCTGCTCATTTCATTTATGACACAATAGATGCTTCAGACACAATGAGTTTCAAAAGCTAGACATCCTAATTCTGTCTTTTAAGATACCTTGCCTTGAGGCAAGCATCACATCCTTTGCAAAGAAGACAATCACAGAATGCCTTGAGATAAACTCAGTGAAGAAATAAATCTAGTGTGTCGGATAATTTATTGCGCTGCAAAATCAAATGTTTAAAAGGAATTTTTCCTATTTTGGTTTTGCTGTTACTACAGGAATTTGCTCAAAGTTTTAGACTTAATGAATAGGTAGAATCTTGCTGCAGTGAATTTTGCAGGGCTATTTTCTTCAGTACAAAAAACAAAACAAAACATTAATTATCTGTGTGGCGAGTGGGGTGGGGCCGAGAGCCATGGGAACGGGGCGAGGCCAGTGGAGTGATTGGAGATGAGCGACACCTGCTCGACCCACCGGTCTCGAGTCCCATGGAGGAGATGGAAGGATATAAAACAGGAGCGATGACAGTGAAGGATGAGAGAGGACCAGGCCTGGATTTAAGTTTGTGTTTTTGTGTTGTGTTGTATTTTGTTTGTCCGCCGGTTCCCGCCTCCTTCTTCCTGTAATCATGGAGTTTTTATTGTTACAATCTGTCTTAACAACCGTCATTAAAAAATCTCAGCTAACATATACAAGTTTGTGAAGTTTTGACAGCCTGATTAAAAGCATTTCATATTTGGGTGTAGCTAAGAAAGCATTGTTTGAAAGGCCAGTATTTTACTCCTTAAGAGAGAATGTGGCAAATAAAAACTGAAAAAGTTTTGTGATCTGATGAGGCTCATATTAATATGAGACTTGCATAGGTTTGGCGCAAAACAGATACATCTAAAAAATCAGATTACACATCAACTACATTAGCTACTGGCAGAATCATGCTTTAGAGTTGCTTTCAAGTAAAGGAAAATGAAAAGGCTGTTGTTATCATGGGTAACTTGGACACAGCCAAAATACAGGCAAATCTTTAAAGAAAACTTGATTCAGTCAGCCAGAGATATTAACTTTGGGTGGAGATTTATTTTCTAGTAGGGCAATGACCCAGAGTACACAGCAAAAGGCTGTGAAGGAATGGATGAAGAAAAGTGATTATAATCTAATTGAAAATCAGTAGTATTATCTAAAAGACGTAGTCCACATATACTCATTGTTAACTTTAGAGCTCAAACATATTTGCATTTGTCTGTAGGATTAGGCAAAACTTTCAATGTGCAAAACAATGTGCAAGCAAAAGGTTGTAATTGCTGCTGAAGGACAATGAACATAATTACAGACTACAGTATATATTTCAGGAAGCACAACATATAATGCAGAGAATGAATCCTTTAGGAACCATGTTCGTTCTTGCGAAAACTTTATAAAAAAAAAAAAAGAGACAGAATTGACTACACACCAAGTCTATGAACATTGAGTTATGTAACCATAATACATTTTTTACATTATAACGCTTGTACAAAATTATGGTTAAAACAAGTCAGTGGGAATCCTGTTTACTGCATTCAACCAGAATTACATGAGAGTACAATTTGAAAGTAATATGTTGATTTTAAAATAGTGGTAGAGCTTCATATTTTGTGTTGACATTTAAATTTTTTATACATATATAATTATTTTCATTCATTGATAAATGGTGTATTTTTAATGTATTTGATTTTTAGGTAACACTTTATTTTAGGGCCTCTTAAAGGATTAGTTCACCCAAAAATTTAAATTAGCCCATAAATTACTCACCCTCAAATCATCCAAGTTGTACATGACTTTCTTCTTTCAGATGAATCCAGTCGGAGTTATAGTAATAATAGTCTTTGATCTTTCAAGCTGTTTAATGACACTCAGTTGGAGTTGCAGTGCATCAGTCCAAAAGAAGTGAAAAAAAAAGCACCCATCCATAAAAAAAGTGTCTCACACAGCTCCGGGGGTTGAACAAAGTCCTCCTGTAGTGAATCAATGTGTTTTTTGTAAGAAAGATAACCATATTTAAAATGTAATAATCAATTTAATCTAGCTTGCATTCACTGTTGTACACAGAAGCAGTTCTGGGCTGATGACGTATGAGGTTGGCGTTTAACTCTATAACTAGTTGCTTAGCATGCATATTACAAGAATATTAGCCATTTATTAGTACTATTTAAGCACATATAAATGCCTTATTCTACATGACCTTATTCTACATTCCTAATCCTACCCAATACCTAAACTTAACAACTAACTTACTAACTATTGATAAGCATCAAATTAGGATTTTATTGAGGGAAAAGTCGTAGTTAATTGTGAATGTGTTCCTTATTCTAGAGTGTTACCGATTTTTATTTGTATTTCTAATGTCTTTACTGTTTTTGATCAATTTGAAATGTCCTTTTTTTAATAAATAATTTTTGAATGGTAGAATATATTAAAAAAATAGACCAGAGAAACATGAAAACAAACTGACAGGCTAAATAAAAAATAAAAAAAACACATGATGTTAAACAGTTAGATGGTATGTAATTTAATGTTTATTACACCAAATAAACATCATCCAATTACATGTGACTTTTGTCCAGTCATTTTAATGGGTGTGACATGTAGAGCTATGTAGAACCACGTTCCCAGCCTTCGTAAATGAAGCATGCATATATGTTGTTGAATGTGACTGAGATTACAGTAGATTTAGGAAAGAGCTGACACAAAGGGCACGGACATTGACCAGGGTGATTTAGAACCCCAGGGTATAATATTGTTTAGTTGCCTTTCACATTAAGTTTGAATCATACAACACAGTGTTTACTTATCTGATACATCCTTAATAAAAATAACTTAATGTTAAGGTGTTGTAGATAGTTTATAGAGTATAGCTGTGGAGTTCTGAGTGCTTTATAGTATGTTGATATGTGAATTCTAGACTGTTCTTGGTGGTTTCTAATTGATCGTTTTTTGTTTTTTTCAAAAGAGTCCCACTTTCAAATCTATATGACAGGAGCTGGGACCCACTAAGGGGCCTCAGGAAGGGCATGGGCTGCTTTAAAATGGTTCAACTGGTTATTTTATCAATAAAATTAATATGACTAATAATGTTATTAATGTATTATAAAAATGTAGTTTAATTAAAATGATAAAAGGCTAAATTTGAGAAATATTTTTTGTTATATTTCCCCCCTTTATAATAATAATTTTGTTTATTTCCCCACTTCTGTATTAATAAAAAATATTAAAAATGACATATTTATATCAGTTTATAATGAGTGTAACAGCTATGTACTTACAGATATAATTTCATGTAGGTTCATTTTTTTTGTACAAGTATAATGTATTATCTTGTAAGTACACAATATGTGCATTTTATCAGATGGTTAATTTAAATGTTAGTGCATAGTATGAATATGGTAATCATTCAGTGCCATATTATATTTGAAAATATCATGATGCTTCACCACTGTCACGCTACTTCCGTAAGGGTGATTTTAGTTCATTTGAGTTTGTCAGCATTGATATGTGTCAGCATTTATGACCATGACTGACTAGATTATTAGGCATTAACAACACTGGAAAAGCTTAAATAAACCATAGTAAAGGGTGAGAAACAAATAAAGCAATATGGAAACTATGTTGTCTGTTAATGCTTAATTTTTGTCCCACCATTTTCCTTTCATTTGCATTATGCGAATAGGCAAAACAAAATCTCCATTTGTTACTATGGATCCCTGTGGTACTGTACATAAAGATCAAGTGCACAGGCCTGGTGAAGTTTTGCTAAACAAATGTTTGTTTAAGTCAGGACCTGTCGTTCTGCTATAGTGCCATAAACAAGTCATACTTCGTTATTACTAATTTACACATTTCAAATTAATTTCAAGGTCAAAGTTTAAAGTCTAAGTTAAATGTTCACACACAAATGAAAATGTTGTCATTAATTACTCACCCCCCTGTTATTTCAAACCCGTAAGACCTTCATTGATCTTCAGAACACAAATTAAGATATTTTTTATTAATTTTGAGAGCTCTTTGACCATCCCATAAACAACAAGATTCCTACCACGATCAAGGTCCAGAATCATAGTAAGGGCATCTTTAAAATTATCCATAAGACATCAGGGGCTCAACCGTAATCCGTAACCGTAAAGTTATGAGAATACTTTTTGTGTGCAAAGAAAACAGAAATAATGTACACTGTTCTGTGTCAGCAGCACCTCACGAATACGTTGTTCAGATTAAAGCGTAAACAATGTATCCACGTTGTGCTGCTGACACAGAACAGCATATGTTGTTTACGTTCAATGGATACACTGTTAAATGGCGCCAGGGTGATGCGGAGGAGATGAATTGGTGAATAAAATATATAATTTTTGTGTTTTTTGCCACAAAATGTATTGTCATAGCTTCAAACAAATATGGATTATTTTTACAACGTCCTTGCTACGTTTCTGAGCCTTTGATTGTAGTTGTAACTTTACTATAGGAGGGTCAGAGAGCTCTCGGAATTCATCAATAATATCTTAATTTGGGTTCTGAAGATGAACAAAGGTCTTACAAGTTTGGAACGACGTGAGTAATTAATGACATAGTCTCCATTTTTGGGGAACCATCCCTTTAATTTTTTTTAAATGTTAAACAAATTAAAAACAAATTATGTCTTATCTCCTTCAAAGTCACCACACTTTTCCCAGATCACTGCTCTCATTGTTTGCTTAACCTCTGCTTCTCTTAAACAACTTTATAATTTACATTTTAAATAGTGTCAAAAGTAATATGTTCATATGTAAGCTAGACACATCCTTCACTATCCGTTCCAGTTCTTTGGAAATTTGCAGAGCATTAGCAGATTCCATGCATGTCTATTTATGATTAGTGTGAAACCTTACAAACTGTCCTCTGCTTCCACCACAGCTGAAAATATCCTTCAACGAGTCCAGCCTGCAGAGCACTTTCGAATACCCATCTGAGAGCAGTGTGTGGGACAGCGGAGAGGACGAGGAGGAAGGAGAAGGAAAAGGAGGAGAAGAGGATGGAGGGATCATTGCAGGGAGGATAAGCATTCCTCGTGCCAGCTACAGCAGCTCACCCACTCACTCCAACAACACCACGGGTGAGTAGGATGAGAAGAATGACAGGAAATGGATAAAATGAGAGGAAGGCACATAAACCACGGATGAGGTGAACAGGAATTGGATCCAGTTCAAACATAATTTTACGCACTAAATATATGTACTTTTTGTCCTAATTTTTTTTTTTTTTTTAAACGCAACTTTAAGAAGCCCAGTGTAGTTGTGAAACTACTACTATGAAAATTGGAATCTGTTCCATGTGATTTTGCAAGAAGTTAGGTCAGTTTGATTAAAAAAAAAAAAAAAAAAAAAAACTATATATACAGAGGAGTTATTTACTTTCTATATAATTATAATGCTTGTTATAATGATTGAATTGATGATGGTGATTGTTGAGATGATTGCCAGGTTCATTCTTTCTTTACGGCTCTAGATTTGAGCAATATTGACACCTACTGGTCAGTCATGATATTACATCCATTGCATTTGGGTAGTTGACAAATCACATGGGCATGAGCTTTTTTAAGTTTAAAATGTATATACATGTACTGGGGAAAGTGTATATTAGAGATATGTTATAATATTAAAATGTTTATAATTGTGTGTGTGTGTGTGTGTGTGTGTGTGTGTGTGTGTGTGTGTGTGTGTGTGTGTGTGTGTGTATATATATATATATATATATATATATATATATATATATATATATATATATATATATATATATATATATATATATATATAAATGCTCATCAAGCCTGCATTTATTTGATCAAAAATACAGAAAAAACAGTAATATTGTGAAATGTTATTACAAATTAAAATAATAGTTTTCTATTTGAATATACTTTAAAAAAAATAATTTATTCCTGTGATGCAAAGCTGAATTTTCAGCATCATTACTCCAGCCCTCAGTGACATGTAACATCCAGTCTATCACATGATCATTTAGAAATCATTCTAATATTCTGATTTATTATGAGAGTTGGAAACAGTTCTGCTGTCTAATATATTTGATGAATAAAAGGTTAAAAAGAACTGCATTTATTCAACAACAAAAAATTCTAATAATATATATTCTAATAATATATTTTCTTTACTATCACTTTTTATCAATTTAACACATCCTTGCTGAATAAAAGTATTGATTTTATTTTAAAAAAAGAAAGAAAAAAAATTACTGAGCCCCAATTACTGACCAGTAGTTTATATTGTTATTAAAAAAATATTTATATTTTAAAAACATAGCTTCTTTTTCTTTTCTTTTTTTTTTACTTTTTATTCATCAAAGTATCCCAAAAAAGTATCACATGTTCTGAAAAAATATTAAGCATCAGAACTATTTCCAACTTTGATAATGAATCATCATATTAGAATGATTTCTAAAGGATCATGTGATAATGATCCTAAAAATTCAGTTTTGCATCACAGAAATAAATGATAATTTAAAACATAATAAATTTAAAAACCATTATTTTAAATTGTAATAATATATCCCAATATTTTTTTTTTCTTCTGTATTTTGATCAAATAAATGCAGGCTTGATGAGCAGAAGAAACTTCTTTCAAAAACATAAAAAATTATAATGTTTCTGTACTGTTTATATATGTGTGTGTGTGTATGTATATATATATATATATATATATATATATATATATATATATATATATATATATATATATATATATATATATTGTAACATATAACGTTAAGTAAACATCATTATCATTTTAATATATTGTATATTATTGTCTTAATATTTAAAGTGTACAGTAAATGGAGTACAGTTTCTTTGATAGTTCTATAGTCTAGAGTGACATAAATGCCTTTCTTCACTTGTCCTCAGATCTTTCCAGTTACACACCTAAACACTCCGTGGAGTTTAACGCATGGCAAGAACACAAGCTTGATAAGTCTGCTCACCAGGGGGAAGATACTTCACAGAGTACAGAAGAGGTCATGGTAAGAAATAAGAATATGTCCAAAATTCTGGTGTAAATTGAGAAGAACATGATATTTGTACCTGTCCATGTAAAATAAGGGCATTATGTGAACTCTTTGGGAATGACACTGTCATTAAAATCCCATTATTTTTTATTATTATTACTTATAATAGTAACCTGTCATAATAATAAAAATAAATTGTTGAGTTTAAA
This sequence comes from Carassius gibelio, assembly GCF_023724105.1. Classification (NCBI taxonomy): domain Eukaryota; kingdom Metazoa; phylum Chordata; class Actinopteri; order Cypriniformes; family Cyprinidae; genus Carassius; species Carassius gibelio. The sequence continues at coordinate 5,759,969 of NC_068400.1, forward strand.
ATCAACATATTAGAATCCTTTGAAAATGTTACAGAAAAGTACTTTTTAAATATATTAAAATAGGAAGCAGCTATTATAAATTGCAATACTATTCCCAAGATTACTATTTTTACCGTTTGATTAAATTAATGCAAATGTAATTTATTAATGCAAAAATAAAAATGAAAAATCTTATCAAACATACAATTGTAGTATCTACAATATTACGTATTTTTATAAACATTTTAGGGGTTGTGTTATTGTCAGTTATTTTTGACCAAACTAATATTAGTGACCATGTATTTCCAGTAATTTTAGCACATCTCTCTTGAACAAGCCAGATGGTTTTAGGCATTGATTACTGTATTTCCGTTGCACAAATGCTACAAAACAGGTTTCACAACAAAGTTTAATATTTAGGTTCAGCAGTAGAACAAACCCCTGAGTAACAGTATTAATATTGTCCTGTAAAGAACCAAATCCCTTTTTTTTTCACCAGCTGACACCTGCTGATAGCTCCTCTCTGTCAGACTTCAGCAGTGAACCAGCCCTCTACTTCTAAATCTTCCGGATGTCTGGAAAATACGGGACCAACCATTGCCTGCCAGCACCAGTCTGGAAGCAAAGAAACAACTTCCAGAACAGTGGGACCAGTAGCAAACCAGCACGGAAACATACATTCCCTATTCAATGCCCATACACCATCATCGTCAACAGCAGGACTGTTCTCATTGCTGATCCACACAGTGGATGTGTCACTCACATTTATCCTCCTGTTGCCACCGATTGTGATTGTGATAGACATGGAAAATGGCTCAAACAGTCATTCCACTCTTGAATTCCACTCTTCCATCACATACTTGCTCGACGTATGTAATCCTCACCTCATGAAAGTGACCAAATTTCTAAAAGAGAGAAAGATGTGAGACTTCTCTTAAAGTAGAGAAGGAAGCTTGGAAGGTGTGTAATGGGACTCCAGAAAGATATAATATTAGGGTGAAGCAACAAAAAATTAAATAAGTGACTTATGTACAGTATGACTGGTAAAAGGGTGCCACAATCTATGTTCATTGTGATGTTTTTGTATATGCATGTGTAGGTCTGTATTGACATGACTCCCAAACTATAGAAGCCCTCCACTTTAGTTTCATTTGTTTCCTTTTGTATGTCTGTGTTTCAGTCAAGGTAGGCATTTCATGCACACACTGATATACTATACAGCTAAAATATACTAATAACACGTTAGTGATCCTAGATCTGTTTTAACGAGCAGCTTTTAATTGGTCAAAACAATTAATTTTGCTTTTCTTTTTATGGTAATAGAATTTATTAATCACTTAAAATTTCTGTCATAATTCGGATCACAAATTCAATCATGAATGCAAGTCAATCTTGTGAAGAAATGCCCAGGTTCAATTTCACCCCATAGCATAAATACAACAAAGGCTGTTTTTAGGACTACCTCTGTAAATTTTTGTTTTATTTATATGACATTTACACATTTCCTTCCTTCTCATTTTCATAATAATGAAAAATATTCTCAACGGTTTCCATTATCATAATCTAGTAAAAATATATGCAATACCAATTTCATTGTATTATTAAATAATTTTTTACATTATGGTAATGATAATTTCAGTGGGATGGGTTGTACCTTATTCACATTCTAAAAATCCTGTTTAAGAAACACATTTAACATATACATTTATTACCTCACTTTTTTATTTTAATCTGACCTGGAAGTGTTCTTGACAGGCTTTGTTAGATTTATGCTGTGCAAAAATGAATTAGTTTGTCAATATTCCTGCTTTAGTTTTGAACTGTACATTCTTGCATTCTTTATGATGGAAATATTAGTTTGTTATTGGGCACGCTGTATTCATGGGCCACGTGTGTGTGCGAAACACGAAGACTACATACACACAATGCCAACTGATTTGAGTGTGTCATATCTGTTAAATGACTTTGCCGTATCTGCTGACATGTCTCCTCAGCCTCTCCGACCAGTATTGATGTAGTTTATACGCTCCAGGATGAAGTTTTCATAATTTATTTCATGCATTTTTTATCACTTTTTCACATTTTTAGTCATAGGGCAAACATATTTTACATCTTAGTCCTGTGCTTCTTCATTCATTTGCACTGTTCTGTTTTTGCTTTATTTTGCACCTTACGCAGCTCTTGGTTGGAATAATGCCTATTAGGGATCGAATATCACATTTCTTGAAATTGATTTAACAAAAATAGTATGTGTATCCATTGAGAGCATAACATTTACTTGAAGCACCAGCTATAGCCCTTATCAGCTCAAAACTGCTGATCAATATTCTCTGCACAATTATTTTTTAAGACTCTGGCTTTGTTCACACTGCACACAATTCTGATTTGGTCTCCTAATAAAATGTTTAGGGCCGACTGTCTGTGCTGTTATTTTGAAGGTGGTGAATTTGGATCCATTTCTTCAAACAGTGTAGTCAATATCTGGTATAATGTAGACTTAACCAGTGACATCAGCTTGTGTATGTCAGGTTTTGATTGTTCTTGTAAAAAAAAAAAAAGCTAAATGCAGCCTTGGAGACATGTTGATTTATTATTTTTTGAACGGTAGTACATTTGAAACTTGCTGCCTGTCTGAACAAAGCCTTTGAACCCATGTTTTTTCATGTCACATAATTAAGGGCAAATTTTATTTAAGAGAATGTTAAAATAAAGCTATTTTACCAAGTGTTAGAATTCAACCAAGTCTTATTGTACATTCTAGTTCAATTTGTCACTTTAGCACATTCCAGTCTATAACAGATCCTCCAGATGTTCTTTGCAAACATTAAATATTCTTAAGGGATGTATATTAGATGTTCAGAGTGTTGGGAACTATTGTTTTTGTGTCTTACAAAATGTAATGCCACTTCAAGTGCTTCATTAGTTCCTGTAACTCTAGTCAAGCTGCTCATTGCTCTGGTGGTTAATATAGTTTATGTCAAAACGTTTCTTCATCCTTTTTGTTTTATTCATCAAGAGAATATTAAATGTACAATTTTGTTTTGATGAATTTGAGGGGAGAAAATGTCAAAAAACAAGGAAATGTTCAATAAACGAATGAAGGCTATGAAGTGTTCACAGTTTATCTTAGAAGGCTAATCTTTACATAAAGAAATTCCCTTTAAAAACATCAAAAATTCACAATATATCTTTATTAAAACATTACACCAGACACCAAGCTATATCAAAACAATTTATAACCTATACATCAGATACAGAACTTCCAAATAGGAATGAGAAGTTATATTCTGAATTTATATGTTGATTACAAAAGGGAAGGCTGGTAAAGATAAAAGAGAAGAAGTTAGAGAGGATAACAATGGAATGTATACACACACACACACAAATAGAAATATTCAACATTAATCAATGATCTTTGCTGCTTCTTGGTTCAGTGGCTTTGGTCAGATTCCCTGTTTCCTTCTTTAAAACACTCAAAAGTGTCTGAGAGCTTTCAAGAATCTGAGAGATAGAGAGAACAGGTTTAGTCAAACAAGAATGACACTTGCACTGAGACTGAAGTTCATCAGTTTGGCAAAGGCTAAAAAAGTTCAATTTAAACCGAACCAAACAAAAAAAAAAAAATTGCTTTATGTAAGCGTTTTCTGCAGTTGTCCAAACACTGGCATCATTATTTCAAAACACTAAAGAGGATAGTAGATCTTTTTTTTTATTTTTTATTAACCAACAACATATATAATTACATTTTAATTATAGAGTAGAGGCTAGATCTTTTTAATATGTAGAAGTGACTATATTATATCTAATAAAGTTTGAATGTACTGACAAACCAGTATATCGACCTGGATGATTAATTTGCTAATATACACCTAAAATGGTGGAAGACGTAACTTGGGGGAGAAGAATGGTTGCATAAAGTCATTATTTTAGTTTTATTTGTGCACAAAAAGTATTCTCGCAAGTAGTTTCGCAAAAACGTAAGTTGAGCCACTGATGGACTGTTTTACCGATGTCCTTACTACGAACATTATATTTGCATTGCTGTCTATAGAAGGGTTTAGAGAGCTGTCAGATTTCATCAAAATATCTTAATTTGTGTTCTGAAGATCAACAAAGGTCTTATGGGTTTGGAAAGACATCAGGGTAATGACAGAATTTTAATTTTCGGGCGAACTAACCCTTTAAGTTTTCATATGTGCAACATTAATAAAGCTACAGTAGTTGTTGGTTTTTCTGATCCTTCCCGATTAGTAGTAGTATATTTTTATTTAATGTCAGCATCTTAGGCTATTTTCTTTTACAAATACAAGTATTACAAAAACAATAAAAACCAGCAAACAAACACATAGTTATATTACACAATAGTTTTGTTCCCCTCCCAATGAAGAGAACATGAAATATTAAAAACAGGTTGACTGTGTCCTTACCTTCATGTATGCTGCCTCTGTCTCCGCGATGGTGCGGTCAAAGTCAGCGCGGGCAGCAAGGCGGCGTGCCAGGCTCTCGTTCACACGACTCAGCTTTTCTGTCAGCACACGGATATCATGCTGCAGACGACTTTTCTCTGCTTCCTCCTGCTGGATCAGCCGGTTTAAATCTTCTCTTTTAGAGCACAGTTCCTCTATGCCTGAGAAAGACGAGGAGAATGAAGGGGGCAATTTTTAAGAAGAAATTAAAAGGCGGCTTCAGGCACATGCCGAAAATAATGTTTTCCTTGCGTTTCTTTACATTCATGTTGTGATTGCTGTAAGGGAGTATGTATAAGTTGCAGACGAAGGCTTGCTCAGCAGTTCCTCCTACTAATTGAAGCAATAATGTGCAGGACTTTATCAACCACTGATTCAAGCTGTCAGGTCACTCTGTGAATATTAATCCATCACAATGTACAATGATTGTGAAACTAAAAATGTACTGATGGACAGGCCGTCTGTTCAGCTTGTTTCAACTTGCATCTCTAGACCCTAAAGTTTGTGTGTGTATATACACATGCTTTAAAAAGGTCTGTGATCAGTAAGATTTTATTTATTTTTTTATGTAAAAGTCTATTAAGCTTCTCTCTTTATTTCATCCAAAAATAGCACTTAAGATAGCACAAAATATAAATATTCTGTAACTATATACACTACTGTTTAAAAGTATTTATTTATTTTTAAAGAAATTAATACTTTTATTCAGCAAGTATGTGTTAAACAGATAAATAAATGATAGGAAAGCCTTATATTGTTACAAAAGTTTTCTATTTTGAATAAATGCTGTTCTTCTGAACTTGAATTTATCAACAAATCCTAAAAAAGTATCACAGGTTCCAAAAGAATTAAGTGGCATAATAGTTTCCAAAACTGATAATAAATATGTTCAGAATGATTTCTAAAGGATTATGTGACACTAAAAATTTGAGTAATGGATGAAAAGCTCAGCTTTGCCACCACAGGAAGAAATTATATTTTAAAGTATATTTAAAAAGAAAGCAGTTAGTTTAAATTGTAATATTTCACAATGTTACAGTTTTTTTAATGTATTTGTGATCACATAAATACAGCCGTCATGAGCATAAGAGACTTCTTTTCAATATGAAATACGTTTGTTTGTACAAAGACAAATAGCATAAGAACACTTTGTTTTAAAAGAGGAAATTTTTGGGAATATAAATGTATTACCTTTTATCATTAAACTAGAACAGCTGTAATGTTGAAAGTGAATATAGAAAAAGTTTTGTTACACTTTCTGCTTTCTCAAATGTTGGTGAAACAGGTTACAAACAGTTTTTGTAATGAACTCTGGTTACTCTGCTGGTAACCTGTATTAACTTTGAAAAGAGAACTGACCTCTGATAATGCAATGACACTAAACTTTAAACATGTCCAAATACTTTTTTAAACCACTGAAGCCTTAAAGGAATGCCTATTTACGTCTCTCACAAAAACACACGTCTTCTTTGCCCTCAGTTAGTTATAAAAGAAAAAAAGGCACAGGATGACAGGTGTCACAAAAGTCTTCTAATCACTACTAAGCTACTATAATGACTACAATTGGTAGCGTAGACTAGCTGAATACAAGTTTCTTATACCCATGACAAAGTAACATACAACTATAAGAAAGTAATATCAAAAAGAAAACAATATTTTTTAGGTCGATGTCTACTTACACTTGACAAGCTCATTGTTGTAGGTTTGCAGCGCTGCTCCTTGCTGGGTCATTCTGATTAGCAGGCTAGCTCTGTAACTACAAGAAGAGGCCCGCCTGCACTAGTTTAATCACTAAGAGCGTTTCATGCAACTTAGCATTGAAGTCTGTTTGTTGGTTGTACCTTGTGAGTCAGATTCTTGCTTGAATTAGCAAACCACTAACTTTACTGAGCGTTAAATGGAACACATCTGCGAGGGGAGTAACGTTAAAGAAAACATTCCAGAAGCCCAGCAGCGATTAAGTCAAGTCTCCCTCCTGTTTCCATAGGAACGTTCAAGAAGCGTCATCACGTCGGTTTCCGTTAGGCTTTTATTTTAGAATTTAGGATAGTAAAAACAATACAGTCAGATACATTTAAATATTAATCTCGAATAGAGCCAAATACCTGCGCACTACCTGCACGTATGATTATTTATTATTTTTTTATTATTGTTGTTGTTGTCATTACCAGTACTAATAGTTTTATTTATTTATTTGTTATACATGTTTTATTTATTCAACATAATAAGACTACTATTTATTATTATTATTATTATTATTATTATTATTATTACTACTACTACTACTACAAACAACGTCAGCGTGTCGTCATCTGCGAGCGACAAGCGTTTGAAGAATAGCGCTGTAATTTGTAGGTGTTATGTCTAAAGAGAATCATTTAAATGCTTTGATCATATGATTTTGGATTACACAGTCATGGAGTAAAATGAAAATATACGCATGGTAACGTGACAAAACATTATTCTTGTATCCCAGGGTATATGACTATTGTTTACACTACAGCCTGAGAGAGGAATGAACGAAGCCCAGTCGATGCCGCAGGGTCTTTCTGCAGCCTGGGACACAGTGACATCTGCACTGGTGAGTGTTAGATATAATACGGTGTAACTGGGTAAAAACGGTTGCTGAAATCGCGTCTGGTCTAAATCCAGCTTCTAATTGTAGCTTCATTAACAAAGCAAGTACCTTTGGAAAACGTTGAAACCCAATCATGATTCTCTTAGGTGTCTCCTGTGCCACCAAATGCTTCTACTGATAAGGTTCTCTCTGAAGCCTTGGCCCTGCTGGGTGTACATGGACTGGGTCAGTATGTGGAAGGTTGGCTGCTTGAGACTCTGCAGGTGCGTTTGACTACTTCTGTTGCACCAGACTTCTGGACGGGGCTCAAGCAGCCAGAGGGGGAGTCACAGGAGAGAGACAGGGCAAAGGCTTTAATAGAAGCCTTCCAAAACCTTCTCCAAGAGCTGCAACCTTTCCTTGGTATTTCACACCCTACTCGTTTGGCAACTGTTTTTATTCAAATATATTTACATTTATTAACAGCCTATGTGTATTTGAAAAACAGATGTTAGAAAAGTATAGAGTTTGTTTATTGTTGCAGTTGTGACATAGCTGACTTAATTTTATTAGAAAAGCTATAAAACTACAGTAAACTATATAAAGTGTACTTTTTGTTGCTGGTTGAAACTCTAAAATCGAGACGTTGTAGAATAGTTGCTCTCAACTGCCCAACATAATTCTCTCTGTCTCTCTTGTTTTAATATATTAATTTATAATATTTATGTTTATAATTAATAATAATAATCCCCTTAGTTGACCCTTCAGGTGTTGAGCTATTGTTTTTGTAAAGTCAATGGAGTTCTGTAGTAAGTTGTATTTTGAAACTTTGAAGCTTTTTTCCTAGACACTGATATATTTTTCCTTAAATGTTTACGTTCCATAATGTGAAATCTAAAAGTTCTGATGTCTTAATGTATTATTTATAATTTTTATTTTGGATTTAAGGGGAAATTGTGACCAGATTTTTTTGTCCAGTGTTTCTTGAGTCTACTGTGTTAATATCTCTTTTATTTCTCAAGATGGTCTTGAGAGACTGGGCTCATGGCAGGATGAGGGTCGTGGAGGTCTGTCTGGTCCAGGGGCCTGTGGTCTGACAGAGAGAGCTTTCTCTGTCATTCGTGCCATTCTTCTGTTCTCTCCTCCACCTGTGCTGCAAGAGCGTGTGTTAGAGTTTTACAGCCGCACATTCTCCGTACACATGAGTCAGGCCGGGGAAGCAGTGGAGGCTGAGGAGGGCCATGATGAAGGTGGTTTGTGCCCAGGCTGTGCCGTCCTCCCTCACCTGTGTTGGTGTCAGGAAGCTCTAGAGCAGCTTCAAGGGCTCAGCCACATACTGTGAGTTGAAGAGAAATACTGTACCATTCTGATAATACTACAGATGCTGCCCTTTCCTTTGTTGTTTAATCACTACTTGCATAATGTTGCTGTGGTGTAAGAGAGCTGAATGTCTGTATCATTTAATTTGTGCAAGTCTTTGAAATGGAATTCTAGCATGCAGCATATTATACAGTACATACAGTTTACTACAATTTTTTTTTTTTTGTAAAAGCATGCAGTATTCCCAGTAGTATTTTATATAGTATGTTTCATTTTACACATTAAAATACATTTTCTGTGTCCAACAACAGGAGAAGCAATGTGCTCAGTGCAAAACATTTTTGTTTTGCATCTTAATCAGTATCACAACAGACAATAGTGATATGGATTGATTTTATTTATGGAGAAGTATTTACAATATTTTATCTAATGAAATGGACTCAAAAAGTTAACTTCAAAATTCTTATATACTCAACAGAATAAAACATTAATATGTGTGCTAACATTCATAGGCATCCATAGCTATTACTGCATAACAGTAACATTTAAAGAATATCAAATACATCAAGTACTTTCTTGGAGAGGTGGATTGCTAGGATATATAATGTCTTCATAAATGTCTGATGAAGATTTCTTATCTAATATCTTATAATGTTCATTTCAGCTCCACACTACAGCTGTTGGAGCGTGTGAGCTCAGAGGCCGTGACCAGCATCTTGCACCAGCTGATAGAGAAGAGGATGGAGCAGCGCTGCAGGGGAGAATACGAAAGCTCTTTTCTCACAGACTTCAATGATGTAAACACTTTTCAAACAGTTACAAAGCAGAAGATGTTTAATTTGGTATGATCTTGAATGTTGATGCTTCAAATTATGCACAAGGGTTTAAATTTATGTAAAAATTCCATTAAGAGTCCGAAATGTGTAACTTGATTCATGTAGATTTTAAATTAGGTTGATTTGTCTGCACAAAACCTCTGCCAACTAGAACGACTAGAAGTGTGTGCAAATTCTGATGTGTGGCAGCTTTAAATAATGATAATTTATATCATTACATTAACATTTGATCTTTTGAAAAGTTCTACACGTGTAAAAACACTTCAAGTTTTTTATTATGGGTTTGGGGGTGTTCAGCAGATCCTGAACCCAAAGTCTGTGCAGCAGTCGTATGTAAAAGACCCCATAAATATGGGGTAGATCAGCGGTTCTCAATTCCAGTCCTCGCACCCCCCAGCTCTGTACATTTTGCATGTCCCTCTTTGTTAACACACCTAATTCAGATTATCAGCTCATTAGAAGTGCTCTGAAACCTGTTGAAGTTTACTTTACTTTGGAACATTTATTCACAGATTTGCACTGCACAGTGTCTTCACACACAGACAAGTGTGACATCATATAGCTCGGTAAATAAATACATTTTAAACTCTTCAGTGCACTTTTGAATGGAACATACATTTGCTTCAAACTGGAATCATGGCAGAATATCCTGTGGCATCAGGGCACTTTCATTCGAATAGAACAAACATCTGATGCGATAAGAGAGACATACAAAATGTGCAGATCAGGGGGTCACGAGAACTAGATATAAGAAGATGATAATATATTTTTATAATATATTTTATAATATATTATTATAATATATTTTTTTAATACACTGTACAAATTAGTGAGAATTTTTCTATTTGAAATGGTTGATTGGTTAAGAAACAGTCAATCCTAAAAATAACAGCTGCACTTCATTTTAAACTATGCTCATATGAAGTGTACTTAACCAAGAATTTCAAAAACAAGTACAAATACAAAAGTAACTAATTTAATGTAAATGGACTTTAGGATCAGTGTTATTACGTTGTTATTATCTACTCATTGTAATAACTTTTGCAAGTACATAATATTTGCCTAAAAAACAGGACTGTACAATAAAAAGCTGACAAAATCATAACATTGATTAAAGGGATCACCCAAAAATCTAAATTATGTCATTAATAACTCACCCTCATGTCGTTCCAAATCCGTGAGACCTCTGTTCATCTTCGGAACACAGTTTAAGATATTTTAGATTTAGTCCGGGAGCTCTCAGTTCTTCCATTGAAACTGTGTGTATGGTATACTGTCCATGTCCTGAAAGGTAATAAAAACATCATCAAATCGAACTGAATCGTTTGAAACGGTCTCCAATAAGCATTAATCCACAAATGACTTAAGCTGTTAACTTTTTTAATGTGGCTAACACTCCCTCTGAATTAAAACAAACCAATATCCCGGAGTAATTCATGTACTCAAACAGTATACTGACTGAACTGCTGTGAAGAGAGAACGTCTCTGGTTACTCACGTAACCTTAGTTCCCAGAGAGGAGGGAATGAGACATTACGTATGGGGAAATCCATTTCCTCGAAATTATGAAATCTGATTGAATAACTCTTTTGCTTGCAAATAGCCAATGGCACCCTCGCCCTCACCTGATTGGCTGACAGACATCAATATAGGAGAAGACGGGCGCCAAAAACCTCAGAATCTTCGACTGAACGAGAGTTATGAGGCTGGAAGGTTTTACACATGGCAGGTTACGTAATGTCTCGTTCCCTCCTCTCAGGGAACTAAGGTTACGTGAGTAACCGGAGACGTTCCCTTATCGAGTCGGTCTCTCGACATTACGTGTGGGGAACAATAAAACCCCCGCCGTGTGGGAAATACTGTCCGGCCCAGCTCGCATCGAGCCACAGAAGAGCATAAGCACTAATTCTTACAGCGTGTTAGCTCTAGGTCGGGTACCGGACCTGGTTGAAACCCCTCTTGGCAGATATCCAAATCAGCTCCTACACCATCCTAATCCCGTGCACCCAGATAAGCAACACTGGTGTGATATGGGGAAAATGCAGCAATATGTTGGTGCTTGGGAATACACTGCCGGCTTACAATGCGGGCATAATAAAGGGGCCACATTAGATAGTGAATGAATACCTCAACCATTGCTATTACTAAAATAACTGACTCTGTCTATAAGCACACAGGTCTATAAGCAGGTTCAAAAGGTGGGTCGGACAGCGCACTAAGCACGACCGGTCCCAGACAAGCCGCCTAGCTCCCCGAAGAAGCTCGTTATCAGGGGGTGCCTCCCCACTGAATGGCCGTCTAGCAAGTCACGAAAAACGGCGATAGCTGCCACGTAGACTTTCACTGTAGATGGGGAACTGCCAGCATCCAGACGTTCCTGTAGGAAGGTCAGAATAATGGAGATATCGCAACTCCTGGGGTCCTCATTTTTGTCAACACACCAGTTAGCAAATACTTTCCACTTCAGAGTGTATAAACACCTCGTCGAAGGGGCTCTAGCCTCTGCTATTGTCTGCAGCACTCGCTGATTTACTCCACGCTGATCTGCCACACATGCAGGTCCCAAAGCTCTGGGTTGGGGTGCCATATGGTGCCCCTCGCCTGGGATAAGAGGTCCCTTCTCGGCGGGATCCGCCACGGGGGAAGCCGCGATATGTTCACCAGTTCCGGGAACCACGGCTGGTTGGGCCATTTGGGTGCTACCAGGATCAACGCACATCTCTCCTCCCTTATCTTTTGCAGCACCAGCGGCATTAACTTGACTGGGGGAAAACCATACTTCCATCCCTTGGGCCAGTGGCTGGACAGCACGTCCCCCCCAGTGGGCGTTCTCTTGCAACGCAAAGAGGTCGATCTCCGCTTTGCCAAACAGATTCCAGATCATATTTATCTTTGCGGATGGAGCCTCCATTCTCCGTGTACAATGCCGTCCCTGGACAGCATGTTCGCTCCACAATTCAAACTGCCCGGTACGTGCACTGCTTGAATCGACAGAAGTACCCTGTCCGTCCATAACAGCAGCTGTCTCGCTAATCCCTGCAGGGATCGCGAATGCAAACCTCCCTGGCGATTGATGTACGCCACCACCGCCGTGTTATCCGTTCTGATGAGAACATGACCGTGTTTCACAAACAGAAGGAAACTCTGCAGCGCTAGATGAACCGCTTCCATCTCCAAGCAGTTTATATGCCAGCACATCTCCCCACCCCTTGGCCACGTACCGAAAGCTGGTCTGCCATCGCATAGGGCTCCCAAGCCTGATAGTGATGCATCCGTAGTGACCACTACACATCTGACCACTCTGCCCGTAGCAGCACCCTGCTCGAATATGGTCGTGCCGAACCAAGGCGCCAGAGTCTCAAACATGAACACGTTATGATAAGGAGTTCCGTTCCCACTCTCCACGCCTGCAGCTTCACTCGGCTGTGTAACCAGTGTTGAAACGGTCTCATGTGCAACAAGCCCAGTCTGCAGATGGAGGCTGCAGCCGCCATCAGACCGAGCAACCTCTGAAATGTTCTTAAGGCGATAGCTCTGCCTTGAATGAAGAGGGCTAGTGTATTGTGAATCGACTGGATTCTCGGCTCTGACAGCTTCGCGATCATAGTGCGCGAGTCCAGTATCATAACCAGGAATGTGATATATTGGCGCGGCTGCAGTGTGCTCTTCTGAATGTTCACAGACAGCCCCAAACCTGTCAAATGGGCGAGGAGTCTGTGTTTGTGTTCCTCGAGAGCGCTTCTTGACCGTGCGATGACTAACCTTCGAGATAGTTCAGTATGCGCATTCCACTGAGCTTCAGGGGAGCGAATGCTGTATTCATGCACATTGTAAATACACGGGGAGCCAAAGCGAGCCCAAACGGCAACACTTTGAACTGGTACGCCACACCCTCAAATGCAAGACGCAGGAAGCGCCTGTGATGGGGGGCTATCTGGATGTGGAAGTATGCATCCTTTAGATCCACTGCAATGAAGTAATCATCGGGCTGAATGTGCGCAAGGATCTGCTTCACAGTTATCATCTTGAACGTGCGTTTCCCGAGCGCTTTGTTCAGTAATCTCAGGTCTAAGATGGGGCGCATACAGTATTGTTCAAAATAATAGCAGTACAATGTGACTAACCAGAATAATCAAGGTTTTTAGTATATTTTTTATTGCTACGTGGCAAACAAGTTACCAGTATTTTCAGTAGATTGTCAGAAAACAAACAAGACCCAGCATTCATGATATGCACGCTCTTAAGGCTGTGCAATTGGGCAATTAGTTGAAAGGGGTGTGTTCAAAAAAATAGCAGTGTCTACCTTTGACTGTACAAACTCAAAACTATTTTGTACAAACATTTTTTTTTTCTGGGATTTAGCAATCCTGTGAATCACTAAACTAATATTTAGTTGTATGACCACAGTTTTTTAAAACTGCTTGACATCTGTGTGGCATGGAGTCAACCAACTTGTGGCACCTCTCAGCTGTTATTCCACTCCATGATTCTTTAACAACATTCCACAATTCATTCACATTTCTTGGTTTTGCTTCAGAAACAGCATTTTTGATATCACCCCACAAGTTCTCAATTGGATTAAGGTCTGGAGATTGGGCTGGCCACTCCATAACATTAATTTTGTTGGTTTGGAACCAAGACTTTGCCCGTTTACTAGTGTGTTTTGGGTCATTGTCTTGTTGAAACAACCATTTCAAGGGCATGTCCTCTTCAGCATAGGGCAACATGACCTCTTCAAGTATTTTAACATATGCAAACTGATCCATGATCCCTGGTATGCAATAAATAGGCCCAACACCATAGTAGGAGAAACATGCCCATATCATGATGCTTGCACCTCCATGCTTCACTGTCTTCACTGTGTACTGTGGCTTGAATTCAGAGTTTGGGGGTCGTCTCACAAACTGCCTGTGGCCCTTGGACCCAAAAAGAACAATTTTACTCTCATCAGTCCACAAAATGTTCCTCCATTTCTCTTTAGGCCAGTTGATGTGTTCTTTGGCAAATTGTAACCTCTTCTGCACATGCCTTTTTTTTAACAGAGGGACTTTGCGGGGGATTCTTGAAAATAGATTAGCTTCACACAGACGTCTTCTAACTGTCACAGTACTTACAGGTAACTCCAGACTGTCTTTGATCATCCTGGAGGTGATCATTGGCTGAGCCTTTGCCATTCTGGTTATTCTTCTATCCATTTTGATGGTTGTCTTCCGTTTTCTTCCACGTCTCTCTGGTTTTGCTCTCCATTTTAAGGCATTGGAGATCATTTTAGCTGAACAGCCTATCATTTTTTGCACCTCTTTATAGGTTTTCCCCTCTCTAATCAACTTTTTAATCAAAGTACGCTGTTCTTCTGAACAATGTCTTGAACGACCCATTTTCCTCAGCTTTCAAATGCATGTTCAACAAGTGTTGGCTTCATCCTTAA